>NC_066561.1:2722017-2724517 GCF_024679095.1 Eriocheir sinensis
CTCTCTCTCTCTCTCTCTCTCTAGTATTACAATAAACATTTATCTAGGCACTCTTTTTTTTTTTTTTTTTACCTTGTTTCACTTTGATAACTTTACTTCATGGTTGTTGTTTTTTCCATGACGTTATGTTTATTTCTGCCTGGGTATTACTTTTTTTTTTTTTTTTTTTGCATAAGAAGAGGCGGCTCAAGGTAAGGGCAAGGTAATTTAAAGACAATTTTTTTTTTTATTCAAACAAGCCCGCTGCGCCGCTCCCATGAATAGAAGAGAGTGAGAGTAGATGAAAGTGAGAGGGAGATTCCGTCAGAGAGGTGTCTTGATACTCCCCTGAGATACGCATCCCTATTGTTCATCTGTTTATGATTTATTTATCTTTAATAATCGCTCCATTACATACTTCTTAACGTTGAATTGATATTGAATTTTGGGAGCAGCGAGTAGCGGGCAATTTTTTTTATTATTGTTTACTTTTTTGTGCCCTTGAGCTGTATCCTTTGTTGTAAAAAAAAAAAAAAAAATAGGTGTCGGCTTCACTATGTTCTCTTTTGTTCCTCTTTTTTCGCACCTTAAAAGATTATGTATACACCATCTTTTTATTTTCCCCTCAAGGCTTAGTCAGTAAAGATCCAGCTTATTATGCCTCTGATTGTTTAATGCATAACAGTCTCATCCGTCCATGCATTCTCGCGTTCTTGAGTCCCCCAAATATTATGTATACACTATCTTTTTATTTTTCCCTCAAGGGTCACAGTCAGATTCAGCTTATTATGCCTCTGATTGTCTAATGCGTAACAGTCTCATCCGCCCATGCATTCTCGCGTTCTTGAGTCCCCCAAACAAACGGGGTTCACGTCCGGGTCTCAATCACGCCTCATTTACTACAAGAACCTGCAGGGCACGAGGACGAGTCTCGCATTGCCTCCCAACACCTCGTCGTACACGTGGGTTTTTTTTTGGCAGTTCATACGCATCGAACCAGTTTGAACTCATAGAAGAAAAAAAACACTGAGTTGAGGCGCGCAAAATGAACGGTTGTCAAGATGGATTGATAAACATCCTTCCTTTATATTTTCCCCATAGCAGTGTTTTCCTTGCGTACGGATTGGCATGGCATGGACGAGTTGCAGAACACACTATATAGTGATTATAGTCCCATATTGGAGACGGCCGGTGGACTTGAACGGGCATGCACCGTACACGACTCACTGCCTCGTTGGTCCGCAGTCACGTACTGGACACGTCAGACATCCTCTGCTCACTCTGTATTGGGCGTCTGTGCTTCCCAGGCTCGACAACCCCCGCATGACGCTGAGGGTGTGCCGCATGCCCCTGTGTAGCCAATTGCTCTCCCTGAGCAGTGCGGGGCAGGTTTGTCCCTGCTGCCTGCCCAGTGTTCAGTGATGGTGTTCAGCCAGGTATGTCCGTCCTGCTCATCCTCATTATGTTGCTTTGTTCCCCCTCGCCCCGTGGTGTCAGCCGGGACTGCCGTCTGCCCTCCTTGTGTTGGGGTCCTCTTCGGCCTCCCCCTCGTCCTCATTATTTTGGCCTGTTCCTCCTCGCCCCATGGTGTCATCCAGGACTGCCGTCTGTCCTCCTGTAGCGCTCCTCCTCGCCCTCCTCGTCCTCATTATTTTGGCCTGTTCCTCCTCGCCCCGTGGTGTCAGCCGGGACTGCCGTCTGCCCTCCTCGTGTCTCACTCCTCTTCAGCTTCCGCCTTTTTCTGCTATCTCCTCGTTGGCGTGAGGTGTCGTGAGCCCCTGCGTCCCAGGTGCCTGTGTGTCGGTGCGGTATTCAGCCCCCAGCGCCGAGAAGTGTGCCGTCATTGTGGCCTGACGCTGATCGTGGCGTGGTGTTTGCTCTGACGCCTGGAAGTGACCAGGAAGGCGATGATGACCATTGTATAGCGGCGTGAGGCTGTGCGTGGCCCGGCCTGTTGCCTTGAGGACCGGCGAGCAAGTGCTGCAGCGCCTCCGAAGGCCGGGGTGGAGGCGGCCGGGTGGGTGTTGGGGAAGGTCACGCGGCCTTCAGGACTTCACTCTTCCCTTGTGCGGCTTTCTGGTGACGTGTAGCAACGAGACAGTGATCAAGGTATAAAGAGAGAGCCGAGCTGTGGCTGGGCATCAGTTGGCCCACTGAGCCAGAACCATGAAACCTCTCGCCACTCTTGTAAGTACTGAACGCCGCCAGACTTGAAGGCGAGGCTTCTCTACTGCTGCAATAATTTCAATATTACCCCTCACGGATCTGTGAAGATTTTCATGCATATAATATTTGCTGCTCCATGGTGAGTTTTGTTGTGGACGTGACTGTCTAAACGAAGAGCGTTGGTTGACCTGCAGGTGTTGGCGGTGGCCGTCTGGGTGGCAGTGGCAGACCCGGGCGGCGGCTCCTGCTGTGGGGGCGGAGGACACGGCGGCGGTGGTTATGGTGGAGGAGGAGGAGGAGGAGGCAGCATCGTCAAGGCCCAGCTGGTCGGCCATCACAGCCACACCACCGGCGG
>NC_066561.1:2729517-2742017 GCF_024679095.1 Eriocheir sinensis
ACAAGCAGATAGAATAACAGGTAAGCAAACACAGAACTAGTAATTCTCCATCTCCAGGGCTGCTAGTTTCTCATTTTGCTTGAAAAATATGAGTAATTCTCTTTTTTTTTTTTTTTTTAAACAGGGCTTACAGAAGATTGTGCTAAAGTTGAAGGTTTTAAGCTTCATCTATCTATAGCTACATACAAGACACACATTGAATTACTGCCTAGAAGTCCTAATCCAGCTGTTCACCTCCCGCTTGAAGTCTTGAAGTGACGCGCGATGGTGGAGGTCGGTGTGGCGAACAAGCTGGTTCCACAGGCGGCTGTAGCGGGGCTGGAAGGAGCGGAAGTGGTGTTCTGTCCTGGAGAAGGGTACAGCCACTTGTTCCTGTCTGTGGGGTGCTGCTCGGGTGGAGTGTATGGGGGTTGGGGGCGCGGGGAGCTTGAGAGCTGCCAGGTGGGGTGTGTTTAGGTTGTGTGCCTTGAACATTACACACAGGCCTGCCACATCCCTGCGCTCCTGGAGAGGTTGCAGGGAGCCACGCGCGTACTGAGGACCTGTGCGCTGTATCAGACGCTGGGCTCTGGCCTGGACACGATCCAGCGTTGCAAGGTAGGATGGAGGGCAGGAGGACCAGGCGAGGGGGGAGTACTCCATGAGGGGGCGTACTTGTGCCTTGTAGAGCACCTCAGTCCCTTTGGCGTCAGGTAGATGGGAGATGCGCCGTACACAACTGAGTTTCCATGCTGCATTTTTTGATATTTTTTTAGCATGGTTGGTGAAGGAGAGTCCCGCGTCGAACTCCACTCCGAGAATGGAGATGGAGTCTTGAAGGGGTAGCGTTTTCCCCTCCAGTTGTATCCCCGGCCCGGCTAGATTGTTAATATCTCGCCTGTGGGACATTACCATTGCTTGTGTTTTGTCAGGGGCCAGGGTGACTTGCCAGCAGCCGCTCCAGGCGACAATTTTGTCGAGTGCCATGTTGATACGACACACTGTGCCTTGCCAGTCCTGTCTGTCACTGGTGAAGGCAAGGGTGCAGTCGTCAGCGTACGCCTGGGCCTCAGGGATGAGCTGGAGAATGTCACTGAAATAAACATTCCACAGTAGAGGCCCTAGTACTCTGCCCTGGGGCACGCTTGCATTGATGGGGTGCTGGCTTGAGGTGTGGCCGTTAATCACCACCTGTAACGCCCTGTCCTGGAGGTAGTCCCCAATGTGTTGCAGGAGGGCGCCTCGCACACCTAGGCTCTTCAGCTTGGCGATGAGGCCTTGGTGCCAAACCCTGTCGAAGGCTCCGGCTATGTCAAGAGCCACGACGAAGGTGTCGAGTCCCCTGTCCAGCGAGTGGTTCCATGAGGCAGAGTTAAGGAGCAGCAGGTCTGCAGCAGATCTTCCCTGCCGGAAGCCGAATTGCTTGGAGTTGAGGAGATGGTGGGCATCGAGGAAGGCCGTGAGTTTGGTTGTTATAAGGGACTCCAAGATTTTCCCAACAGTGGAGAGGAGGGATACTGGGCGGTAGTTCTTTGGGACCTGTTTGCCTTTTTTCTTGTATATGGCCACCACTCTTGCTTTCTTCCAAAGTGTGGGCTACTTGGAGGTGGAAAGGATGTTATTGAAGATGGTGGTAAGTGGTAGGGCGAGCTGGCCAGCGCATCTTTTTAGCAGGTGAGGGCTGATGTTGTCAGGCCCTAGGGCTTTCTTGGGGTCTATTTGCAGCAGCAGATTTTTTACCTCCTCTGTGGTGACAGTAAGACTCTCCAGAGAGGCCCTGGTGAGGGATGGCAGCTTCGGGGGGGCGCGGAGGGGATCCGGTACTGACATTTTGGAAGAGAAGTGGGCCGCCAGTAGCTCCGCCTTGTCTTTGTCGCGCATAGCCACTGACCCATCTGGCCTGACGAGGGGTGGGATGGCGTTGTCGGCTGAGAGGCCTTGTTGTTGTTTCACTCCACTCCACCACTCCTTGCTACCCACAGACTGGCCGCTGAGCTTGGTCTTCATTACCTCCTTCCAGCGTTGTATAGCCTGTTTTTCACCCGGCTCATGTTCTTGCAGGCTTCTCTGTGTAAGGTTTTATTATACTGAGAAGGATGGGACTTGTAACGCAACCAAGCCCTACTCTTGGTGTCCGCGGCTATCCTGCACTGATAGCCGAACCAGGGCTGATCATTTGGTTTTGATTTATATGACTGGCTGGGCACATATTCTTGTTGCAGAGACAGAAGGTTTGTTAAGTTTTCCACTTGGGTGTTGACGTCCCCGTGGAGGATATTCGTCCACACGATGGAGTCCAGATTTGCCTTAGGCTGTTCCAATCTCCCCGGGACCACAACCAGTCCACACGGGCGGTGGCTCCGTCGTGTTCTATTGAGGTCTTGATGGTGGTGAGCACAGCAGAATGGTCAGAGGAACCAACCATACCTAGGGGATGACAGGTGACCACTTCCTCTGGCAGGTCTGTAATGACTGGGTCCAGGGAGGAGCCGGAGATATGTGTAGGGAAATCAACGTGGTTCGTGAGGCCGTACATGGTCAGAAGGTCTTCGAACTGCCTTGCCACCAAGTACTGATTCATGTCTCCCACCACAATGAGATGTTTGCGGGAATGCTGGAGCAGAAGGGTGTCGAGATTTGTGTGGAGGAAGTGGATGGGGTCGCTCCCCTGCCACTGTGGCCGGTAGCATACACAGAACAGGATGGAGTCGCGTAGTCTTGTCCACAGCCTGAAGAATGCCATTTCGAGGTGGCGTTCCATGTCGACATCGAGGGCCTCCACAGCAAGACCGTCACGGAAGCAGACTGCGATTCCCCCGAAGGTACCGTGGGCTCGGTCTCTTCGGTGCCATCTAGAGTACCCTTGAATATGCCCAAAGTTGGCGGGAATGGTGGGATTGAGAAAGGTCTCCACTGTGGCTATGATGTCTGGGGAGTGCGGGATAACATAAGAGTGTTTAGATCTACTATGTTAGTTTGGAGGCCTCTGATGTTAGTAGACATAATCGTCAGTTTCTCTTGGAAGGTTGGGTCGGCCGGCATAATTCCAAGGTGTGTAGGGGTGTTGAGAGGGATGAGGTGCTTGGCGCTGAGACGCTTGGTAACTGGGAAGAGGAGGCTGTGTGAGGTGCTTGTTTAGTGTCTCGATGAGCAGGGAGGTGACGGCTGTCTGCTCGGACAACTGGCGGTAGATCTTTTCGTGCCTTTCTTGGGCATGGGAGGCACGGCAGTTAGCTGTGGTGTGACCTTCGCGGTAGCAGTAGTCGCACCAGCTTAGCCATTCCTACGATGCTTGTAGTTATGACCCAGTCAGTTATGAGTGAGAAAGCTTTCGGTCCAACAGTCACGTAACACGGTGAGGTGTGGGGCAGGGCGGTCACTGCATGAGCACCACCAGCCAAAACATGATGTTGAAGAGCGCCACGAGCAGCGGCAGCACGAGCAGCCTGTACCAGCGCAGCAGTCGCGGCGCCGCGGGCTCCGGCGGATTGGGCTGGGGCTCTGCGGGCATGAAGAGCTTCACTTCTGTGGCGGCGGCGGCGGCGGCGGCAGGCTTTGCTGGGCGGACATAGATGTGCACCACGATGTTGGTGAAGAGCAGGAAGATGATGAAGAAGAACCACACGTCGATGAGCTTGATGGAGGCCGTGGCGGGCAGCGAGCGGGACATGTTGGAGAAGAGTGTGTAGAGGACGAGGAGCGTCGTGAGGGACATGATGCAGCGCACGTTCACCTCCTTGAGGCCCACGAAGAGCGTGGCCCAGCTCACCAGCAGCAGCAGCCCCGACGGCAGGAAGGTGGAGAGCATGATGACGCCCTGCCGCCGGTGCAGCTCGAACTCCACCCTGAAGGTGCCCTGGCCGGCCTCGGCGCGGCCCACGTGTTTCACCGTGTACATGGCCAGCGTTTCCGGCCCAGTGTACTGCACCTCCGCCGCTGCAGCCCCGAATATCACCGACGCTCCGCCGCCAGACTCGGGCGAGAGCTGCACCTCCACGGCGCACCGCTGCTGGTCGAAAGGGTACGAGTACAGCTCCAGGTAGCAGGCCACCCGCGCCAGGAACCTCTGCGTCAGGGACAGCCGCACACCGGTGCCCTCATACACCCCGTCTGGGAAAAAGAGCAGAGCATTAAAGGGTACAAGAGGGAGGATGAGGCAGAAAGGTTCGTGTCCCGTTCAGGACCTTCCCGAGCCTGAAAACGGCACAGGCAATGTTGTGGCAGCGACTCACCGGTGTTGACGTCATTGAAGATGGGCTGTGACGGGGGCGCCACAGTACTGGCCTGGAAGCGGTGGCCCAGCAGCTCGAGGCTGTCGCCGTCCAGCTGTGCAACAAGCAACAGCGGCTGCCACAGCCGCGCGGCGTCCTCCTCGCTCAGCATGGCGCCATCCCCGCCGGCCGCCCCCAGGTGCCGGAAGGTGATCCGGGGGTCAGTCCAGGTGAGCGTCAGCTGGAACTCGAGAGTGATGGCCATGTTGAGGTCATCGACGGCGGCCACCCTCGTAAGAGTCATGGCGGATTCTAGCTGCAGGGCGGCCCCCTCGACGGACCCTGGCGGCGGCACCTGACGAAGTAGCGTGTCACTGCTCGCCTCCACCATGCCACAGCCTGCCTCGTCGCTACGGTCAGGACAGTCGTGGTGGAAGTCGCAGCGCAGGTTTGGCGCTAGGCACTCACCGGTGGAGCAAACGAACTCTTGGGCGCCGCAGTGGGAGAGGCTGATGTTCAGCGTGTGTCCTTCTGGGTAACCACATATTTCCGTAGCCAGCCGCCAAGATCGCCGCCCCAGGGGGTAGTCACTGCCCACCCCGAGGCCCCACAGCAGCGTGGTGTTTGTGCTGGGATCCTCTAGCTGCCACCTGCCCGGGCCGGCGTGCCAGGCCAGTCGCAGCCCAAGGTGGCTCCACAGCACCGGCCGCCCCCTCGGCGATGCCTCCACCCGGAACCTGGCCTCCAGCTCCTTGTCGAAACACAGTCCACGGAGGCGCAGGAAGCTGGAGCGCACAAAGCTGCAGGCGGTGCAGCGCTTCCCCTTGCAGTAGTCCGGCTCCCAGAAGCCGTCGAGGCGCAGTTCAATGCAGCTGTACACCGAGTTGTTGGTGTTGGAGGTCAAGCGGAAGTTCTGGTAGCGGAGTGGCTCCCCGGTGGACAGACCCGTCCAGCGGCCGGGCGTCGTCGCTTTTCCTCCCAGCCACAGTTTCCAAGGTGCCGTTGGCACGCACACATCACTGAAAGGACGCAACTGCTGCGTGAGGCGTGTGTTCTCGTCGTTGGAGGTGGGCAATGTTAGGCTGCCGCCCAGCACTCCACACAGGGTTCGCGACGCTTCCAGACTCCGCTCCTCTGGTAGGATGACGTAGAACGGCTGCACTCTGCAGGCAAACACAAATGTGAGGTTACCCTGAGTAACTCCACCCGTTAATGGGACAGTTTTTGACCCATGAGAATGAACGTCTCACCTGCAGAGGCTGGCGGCGGGCAGCCAGCTTTCTTGGGCGCCAACAGTCTCTAGCTGCGAGGTGTCGGTGGAAAAGAGCACGTCCTGGGCAGGTGGCTCCCCGCACGACGCCAGGCGACGTACGGCGGTGGCTTCCAGCAGGCGGCCCCACATGTACACCTGCGTGACGTCCCCACGCAGCACCTGTCACACGCACACACCCATACACAAACACATACACATGCTATACTACCGTTCCCTCACCCTCTTATGTCCCCATCTTGATGTCCCCAAACCCTTCTTATCCTCGGCTGTCTCCCTCTCACCTGTGTGGCATCGAAACCGCCGCCCACCTGGTCCTGCTCCTGGCCCAGCACCACCGTCCCGTTCAGGAGGAGTGGCCAGCTGGCCTGCGGCGACCCGGTGTACACCTCCTGCAATAGAACACACCCATGACGCCCACGTGGGCACTGTAGCCACGACACGCACAACACTTACCGGCGGCGGTCAGTGCTATAGCTGCGTGGGACACATACGTTACCGGGATGGGGTGTTTAAAGCCAGACGACACAGTAATGAGGTGGTGGTGGTGAGGCGGGAGAGGCAGAGGAGGCAGCAGGGAGCAGCAATAAATAATGAACAAGATAACGATAACGATAATATTGATGATGACGAGAATAATACATGGAACGGTGACATGGCTGCCTCTTGTCTAGAGTCCAGAGTGTGGGTGCGTCAGAGAGTACGTTAAACGATACAGAAGGCGACGACGACGACAAGTCATAATGATAAGGGTAACGCGATGCCAGAGGTGACATGGATGCGGCAGAGTGTATTCTGTATGCCTACGTGTCCCTCACCTCGCCCTGCCAATAGACGACGTAGCCTCGCTTTTCAAAGACGTGGCAGGCGTGGTACCACACCTCGGGGACCACCACGCCCGGCAGCCGCCCCTCCGCCACGCCGCCAAACGACCACAGGAAGAACACGTCCTCGCGGTGACCTGCAGCAAGAGTAAGACAACCGGGTCACCAAGGCCGCGAGTGTTTTATTATCTTTCTTGCTACGAGATAGGGAAGCAGTGGGTGGCTACAGAGTATAATAATGATAATATTGATAACGATGATAACAACAACGAAAATAATAATAATAATAATAATAATAATAATAATAATAATAATAATAATAATAATAATAATAATAACTCTTTCATACAGTAGCCATGCTGCTGAAAATATACAAAGCAAATACTCATTTACAAAGTGAACAAAAATCTACAGGGAAGCAATACATGTTAATGATTATCATAGGCGATGGACAGCAAAAGGAAATGGGTAAACTCGCATTGCACAGCGGATAACTGCCAAGTTGAGTGTGTGTGTGTGGGGGGGGGGGGGGAAACATGATGTTGATGCGACCTAGAATTGTGGAAAGGAAACTTTTTGTCTGACCATCCTCGCTCAGGTGGGATTGAGGTTTGAAGTGTATTATCGCTGTGCGCGCGCGCGCGCTTTTTTTTTTTTTTTGTGCATGTGCAAAAATTGCACGTACGCTGAAAGAATTATATGATAAAATGGGCTAAAATACGTGACAGGAAAAACTTGACTTGATACTGTAGAGTGTAGACAGTGTAGAGTGTAGAGAAAGAATACAAAGAAATCAATAAAACAATTACACACACACACACACACACACACACACACACACACACACACACACACACACACACACACACACACACACACACACACACACACACACACAATAAAGGTGTAATAAAGTGGGTACCCTACTATGTGATAAAGAAAAGAGGTAAAAAAGAGTGGTTTAATACAAGATGTCTGGAAGCAAAGAAGAAGAAAGATGAAGCATGGAGAAACTAAAAAGGAGAAGGAATGCCATAAATAGGAAAGCTATAGACAAGCTTAAAATGATTACACCAAAGTGAGGAGAGAAAAAAAAGTATAAAAAGAATATATTGGAAAAATGTAAGGAGGGACCAAAACTTTTTTTATAGACATATAAATAAGAAATAAAAAAAGAAGCTGTGAATGCGATCAAAGTGGGTGACCAAGTCCATGAGGATACAAAGGAAATCTGTGAAATATTAAATGAAACCTTTCAGAAAGTGTTTACCCGAGAGACAGAATTTGAAGAGAGGGATGAGGAGAGAAGTGTCAAAAAAATGGAAAATATAAAAGTGGAGAGATAAGAGATACTGGGGCTATTGAAATTACCACATAGTCCAGATGAAATATCAGGCCAAGTACTGAAAGAGTGCAGTGAACAGCTACTAGAACCAATTCAAGACATTATAAGTTGCTTGATTACTGAGGAAGTCGCAGTGCCATGGAAGACTGTACATGTGGCTCCACTATATAAGAGCGGAAATAAGCAAGAGCCAATGAACTATGGACCGGTTTCCCTAACAAGTGTAATGTACAAACTGTGTGAGAAGGTAATTAAAAGACAGTGGTTGGACCATCTGGAAAGAGAGAAGATAATAAATGAAAGTCAATTTGGATTCAGACAAAGTAAATCTTGTGTCACAAATCTATTATGTTTTTATTCAAGAGTAATAGATATAGTACAGGAAAGAGACGGATGGGCAGACTGCATATTTTTTGACCTAAAAAAGGCATTCAATAAAGTTCAACATAAAAGACTGTTGGGGAAACTAGAACATAGAGGAGGATTAGAGAAAAAAATTATAGAATGAATGAAAAATACCTGACAAACAGAGAAATGAATATCATGTAAAAAGACGAACGATCAGATTGGAGAGAGGTCACAAGCGGAGTGCCGCAGGATCAGTGTTAGCGCCAATAATGTTTTAAACATACATAAATGATATGCCAGAAAAAGTAAAGAGTCACATGAGTATGTTTGCAGATGACGCCAAACTGTTTATAAAAATAAGGTGATGATGATTGTAATAAGCTGCAGGAAGATTTAAATGAAATACATGAATGGAGTAAAGAATGGGAAATGGAGTTCAATGAAAAGAAATGTCACACAATGAAAATGGAAGAAAGTATAAAAATAGACCATATGGAGTGTATAGCATGGGAGGGTCAATCATCGACACTGTGAGTGAAGAAAAAGACTTAGGAATTATAATGAAAAATACACTGACACCTGAAAAGCACATAAATAAGATATTTGGAGAAACAAATAGTTTGCTGCAAAATAGTAGAGTGCATTTCACTACTTAGATGGGGACATGATGAAGAAAATAATAATTCCAAGGTTAGAGTATGCAGCGGTTGTCTGGCCACCACACAGGAAAAAGGACATAAGGAAATTCGAAAGGTTACAAAGGATTGCAACTAAGATGGTACCAGAACTACCAATTCTGTCACGAGACTAGATTGGAGGAACTGGATCTACCGACACTCGAAGAAAGAAAAGAAAGAGAAGACCTGATGGTGTTGTACAGGAATACAAATGGAATGGACGTGTTGGATAGAAATGATTTAATCAAGATAGGAGGGAGGAGGCAACTAAGAGGACACAGCAAGAAATTAAGAAAGGGGACTTGTTTGAAGGACACAAAGAAGTAGTTTTCCATACAGGAGTGTGGATACATGGAAGGACTAAGCAATGATATTGTTGAGCAGGGCAGTGTCCACATATTTTGAACAAACATAGTATGAGAGGCAGGCCTGCCCAAGCTTGAGCTCAGGCCCTATATATTACAAATAGGTAAACACAAATGGGTAAATCACACGGCCGGGGCTTCACCTACGCTGATGTAGTCCATGTTGTCATTGAACACCGAGTACGAGAAGTGGATGTTGTTCTCCGCGAACGCCACAAACCTGAGAAAGGAGACGACCTGTGTTGTATTGATGGACGGGTGTACAGGGGAGGGGGGCGGGGAGAGGGCTCTCTCTCTCTCTCTCTCTCTCTCTCCTCTCTCTCTCTCTCTCTCTCTCTCTCTCTCTCTCTCTCTCTCTCTCCTCTCTCTCTCTCTCTCTCTCTCTCTCTCTCTCTCTCTCTCTCTCTCTCTCTCTCTCTCTCTCTCTCTCTCTCTCTCTCTCTCTCTCTCTCTCTCTCTCTCTCTCTCTCTCTCTCTCTCTCTCTCTCTCTCTCTCTCTCTCTCTCTCTCTCTCTCTCTCTCTCTCTCTCTCTCTCTCTCTCTCTCTCTCTCTCTCTCTCTCTCTCTCTCTCTCTCTCTCTCTCTCTCTCTCTCTCTCTCTCTCTCTCTCTCTCTCTCTCTCTCTCTCTCTCTCTCTCTCTCTCTCTCTCTCTCTCTCTCTCTCTCTCTCTCTCTCTCTCTCTCTCTCTCTCTCTCTCTCTCTCTCAATAACAGCGACTCACTGAACTGAGACTTTAACCTCCCCCATATCGATCAAGGACACTGTCGGGTACAGAAGTCGAGTCCTATAGATGAGATCGAGAGAGAAGGAAAATTATCTATCTAAATGGTTTCTGAACTGAACCAACTCGACAAATAACATACTTGACCATGTTATACCACCCAAGATAACCTTAATGTCACGGTAGGAGAACACCTCAGTTCTGGTTCCTGCGATCATAAACTAGTTGACTAGTGCATTAGCTCAAACATCGGTGACTGAAAATAAAGTTAAGGTGCCCAATTTCAAAAGAGCCAACTGTAGAAAGAACGAAAAAAAACGAATATAATGCAAATCATCAGACGATTTGCAATGCAGAGGACGCCTGGCTAAACTTTAAAAATCACTACTCACTCAGCAGGACACACACATTTGTCCCCTGCGAGAAGCGAATTAACACTAATAAAGACACTTTGAACAATGGCGTAAAAACTCAAGTAGTAGACAAATGAATTCAGACTACACCAAATTTTTTTTCACCACAACGTTGTAGTGCGAGAATGAATAAACTCCCCCATCATCAGGTCAATTAACACGGTATTCCTTCAAAAAAAAGCTCGACCATCACTTCCACTTCCTTAATATCCACTAGAGTGAAATACTGCAACGTTTGGAGTCTTCTGATTAATGTAAAAGGACAGAGAAATGGGTAGTCTCTCTCTCTCTCTCTCTCTCTCTCTCTCTCTCTCTCTCTCTCTCTCTCTCTCTCTCTCTCTCTCTCTCTCTCTCTCTCTCTCTCTCTCTCTCTCTCTCTCTCTCTCTCTCTCTCTCTCTCTCTCTCTCTCTCTCTCTCTCTCTCTCTCTCTCTCTCTCT
Source organism: Eriocheir sinensis (assembly GCF_024679095.1). Lineage (NCBI taxonomy): Eukaryota > Metazoa > Arthropoda > Malacostraca > Decapoda > Varunidae > Eriocheir > Eriocheir sinensis. Next base: position 2,740,111 of record NC_066561.1, read on the forward strand.
CTCTCTCTCTCTCTCTCTCTCTCTCTGTGTGTGTGTGTGTGTGTGTGTGTGTGTGTGTGTGTGTGTGTATATATATATATATATATATATATATATATATATATATATATATATATATATATATATATATATATATATATATATATATATATATATATATATATTTGTATCTTTTTATCTGTCAATCTCTACATCTATCTGTCTATCTTTCTTTTTATCCCTTTCTTTGAGGCCTTGACTGTCGGGAAACAGAGAGAGAGAGAATTACATAGAATTACATAGAAAATCAGACCACACAGACCCCATGGTCCAGACTAGGTGGTCTGTCCTTAAACCCAAGTGAATCTACACTAATCAGATGGCTCCAAAACGTTGCTTTTCTTCTCTAGTTAATATTAAGTTCAAGGAAGTGACGGTCGAGCTTGTTTTTAAAGGAGTCAATCGTGTTACACTGGACCAATGATGGCGGGAGCTTATTCCATTCTCGCACTACAACGTTGGTGAAGAAAAATTTGTTGCAGTCTGAATTTACTTGTCTACATTTGAGTTTTATGCCATTGTTCCTCGTTCGCAAAGTGTCATCTATCATAAACAATTTTGTTCTGTCTACATTCGTGAAACCATTAAGTATTTTAAAACATTCGATCAGCTTTCCTCGGAGGCGACGTTTCTCAAGAGAGAACATGTTAAGGGTGGAAAGCCTTTCTTCGTAGGATTTGTTGCGCAAGGAAGGGATCATTTTTGTTGCCCGACGCTGAACACCTTCTAATTTAGCAATGTCCTTTGCATGGTGAGGAGACCAAAACTGTACCGCATATTCCAAGTGGGGTCTGACTAAACTATTGTAGAGCGGAAGTATTACATCTTTATTCTTGAATAAAAAAGTTTATTTTAATGAAGCCCAACATTCTGTTCGCTTTATTTGCTGCATCGATGCATTGATGTGAGAATTTGAGGTTTGACGCGATTTTGACCCCCAGGTCCTTAACGCATTGAACGCTTGTGAGTTTAACGCCGCGCATTTCGTATTCGAACTTCTTATTTCTTGTTCCAACTTGAAGGACCTGGCACTTGTCTACGTTAAAGGGCATCTCCCATCTATCCGACCAAGATGAAATTTTGTGCAAATCCTCTTGGAGGCTTTGCCTGTCTTCGTCAGTGAGAACCGAGTTACCAATCTTTGTGTCGTCTGCAAATTTACTAATGCGATTATTGAGTCCAACATCCACGTCGTTGATGTAAATAATGAAGAGCACTGGGCCAAGAACCGAGCCCTGAGGGACGCCACTAGTGACCGGCGCCCACTCTGAGTTAAATCCGTCAATCACCACTCTTTGTTGTCTGTTGCTCAACCAATTCGCGATCCATTGGTTTACTTGATCGTCAATACCTATTTGCTTTAATTTATAAAGTAATTTACGATGTGGGACTTTATCAAACGCTTTCAGAAAATCAAGATAGACTATGTCCAATGATTTGGTTACGTCATAAACTGAGAAGAGGTCGTTATAAAAGGTCAATAGGTTTGATAGGCAGGATCTTTTGTTACGGAAGCCATGTTGTGAATCCCCAACTAATGAGTGGCTTTCGAAGTAACTCACAGTTTTGTCTCTAATCATGCTCTCAAGTAGCTTACCTACAATTGAAGTTCGACTAATGGGTCGGTAGTTACCTGGAACTTTTTTTGTCTCCTTTCTTAAAAATCGGTGTCACGTTTGCCTTTTTCCAATCCGAAGGGACGATGCCTTGTCGCAAGGACATATTGAATACGGTTGTGAGGGAGGAGAGTATGTCGCTCTTTGTTTCCTTAAGCAGTATAGGATATACTTTATCGGGTCCGGGACTTTTATTTGTTTTAAGTGAATGGAGAGCTTTAAGGATTTCATCGGTTGTTATTTCAAAATTAG
>NC_066561.1:2747017-2772017 GCF_024679095.1 Eriocheir sinensis
AAACAAAAAGCTAAAAGACTGAGAGACAGCGAGCGACCCTTAAAGAATTGATCTGTCTTCACCTGTGCCTTCTTCACTTGTCTCTAATGCCTTCAGGAGGGAGTGGAACGCTCTTTACTCTCACCTCGGCAGGGCAGGTAATGGCCAGGCGAATTCTGGAATCGTCAGGGGGATTGATTTTACGTTCTGGAAATGGTCACCTTTCATCAGTGTTTTTTTACGCTCTGTTATAATATTCTAGAGAACTGTTGTATATTATTATCATAGAAGAGCTGCCTCACTCTTTCTTTACTGTGCTTTCGAAGTCTTTACACAATATTGATATAATGATCCGGCGCGGCATTCATTTTATCTCATCCACGTTTTATGTTACTCCAGAAAGCTTTTATACTTTATCAATGAAGAGTTGTCTCAATTTTTTTCTATTCTGTAATCTGGAAATTTTTACAATAGATTTTTCCCTTGAAATATTAATATCTATATCTATATCTATATCTATATCTATATCTATCTATCTATCTATCTATATATATATATATATATATATATATATATATATATATATATATATATATATATATATATATATATATATATATATATATATATATATATATATTTAGTTTTGAAAAGTATTTACTTTTTAATCGCAAGGTTGTCAGTCTTTCTTTGCCCTGCAGTCTGGAGAAGTTTAAGGCTAACCTTCAGGAGCAGGACGTTTCTCTCGTATTATTTTTCTCTGTTTAATTTTATTTTAGAAAGTGTACTTTTATTATTGAAGATCTACCTTTTTTTCTTTCTTTTCTATTATGGGAATTTTTATCTTTTTTATCGTTGAAGAGCTGTGGCGTCTATCGTTCTCTCTGTCTACTTTACATTTTAGCAAGCCAATATCTTGTAAAAACATTGACGATCTCTCTAATTTTCTTGTATTCTGTAAATTTATCTTTTTCCTTGAGGAGTGTGTAAAATTTTTGAGAGCACCCAATAGAGAAGAAAGTGGGGCAGCTCCTCCATAATAACAATATGTAATTTTTCCAAGATATAATACAACCCCCAGCGCTGTTTCCTTCTTTCCCTCTTTCTGAATAATTATTTTCAATAGGCCTCCCACATGTTTGCCTTGTGTGGCGTCCCTGATCTAAGTCGTTGCGGAGCATCTGTTGGCGAGATCAAGGTAACTGACTGATTTTGTTGATGATGCTCTACTGCTCGCGGAATCGCTGGAGGTCCTGGCTCTTGGCGTGATGAGTGCATGAGGATGCGATGCGACTAAAAAAAGTCAAACTATTTCAAATAGTCCGTTAGAGTGTTGGCTTCCGCGGGTCCTTTCCTCCACTCTGCTCTGCCACATAGGCCCAACACCTATCTCCTCCTCTCATATGTTAGCTATAGGTAACATATGAGAGGGAAAATAGGTGTTGGGACTGTGTGGCAGAGCAGAGGGGAGGAAAGGGCCAACACTTCAACGGACTATTTGAAATGCTTTGTCGGTAGGACTCAAGGTCTCCTGGCCAAGACCAAGGTCCAGTCGTTTGGAGACTTACTAGATGGCGCAATTCAGTCTGTCCATGCATGTGGTGAGGACAATGAGGCCACCTAAGGTTTCATATATATATATATATATATATATATATATATATATATATATATATATATATATATATATATATATATATATATATATATATATATATATATATATATAGTTTGTTATAGTCTATCGATTTTAACTTTTCTAACTTGAGCCCTTGGGCGCGACTTACACAATGGACAAGTCAAGCAGATCTCGCTCTCGCGCCCTGCTCAGCCATGCAAAAGAGAGAGAGAGAGAGAGAGAGAGAGAGAGAGGGGGGGGGGTAGTGAACCCCTCTGAGGAGAGTAATGGAGTGATGTGGCACCAGCGCGGTCTCGTGGGGAATCCCTGAGTCGCGTCCAAGGGCTCAAGTTAAAATCGATAGACTAGCGAAGTGCATAACAACGGTGGGTCTTACCAGGAAGTCACTCGACGGATTGGCCTGGGTCACGGTGTTATGAACTCGTTCAACACAAGTATATGGCATTGTAGATATTTATGTAGGCGGACAAAGATTCGAATATGTGTAGTCACTTTCCTCCCTGCCTTACCGTATGGCTGTGAGACATGGAGACTGAAGAGTGACTTGAAGAGGCGTGTCGATATTTTTGTTACCGAGCGCCTTCGCAGGATAACGGGGTACTGCTGGAACGACTTCGTGCCGAATCAGTGACTACTTGATGAAACTGAACCGAGGCCTGTTATCAGCTTAGTCCTTGAATGCCAACTCGTGCTATATAGTCACTTGGCTCGCCTCCCGGACCTCAATCCTGCTCACAGGGTTGTTTCTGTACGAGAAAAACCCTGAGTGGAGGAGACCAAGGGGACGCCCACGTAACTCATGGCTGGGGCGAGTTGATCGATCCTGCCATGAGTAGCTTGGGATGGGAAGGGTTACTGCGTGGGGGCTCGATCGAAGGAACCCTCTGTGGTGGAGGCGGCGGGGGAGTGAGGCGACGCGCCTCCTGGTGTATCGTGCCCGTTAGTAGTTAGTCTTGTCAACTAGTTTGTCTCCTTTTTATGGGAGAAATAGTTGCATGACACAAGCCAACATGTTCCTTCTGCCCCAAAGAAGACCAAGTTGTCTCCCACACGGCAAAGATGAACTGTCCATCAACATTAATTATGGAAGAAAATATAAACTAACGCGTCAAAAATATCAGCAGCAGCATGCAATAACCATTACTCTGGAAAAAATATAGCTCGCTACCCATCGTTTTCCACTTCTCTATCTGCTGCCAGTGCCCATCCTGCCCCGGGAACTACTCTCACTGCGCCTTCCCGCCTGGTTCTTGGTTTGCCCTGATTTATAGAAACACTGGGTTGTCACTCCTTTATATTGGTGTTCGAACTAAGAGAAATAATTATAAAAAAAAGATCGTTCCATAAAATGAAAAACATAGAAAAGAGAACAATCATGAAGCCGAATGGGTCTTTGACATTAAATTTTCAAAAAGAAATAGCTCACCAGAAGCAAAGCGAGTTATTTACATTTTGTTGTAGCAGCACAAACCAGTTTGCTTCCATTCACTATTACAGCATGCAAAAAAAAGTTTAAACTTATTCATCATGTCAATATTATAACTAACACTGAAAGAAGAATGATTAAAAATATATCCCATTGGCGCGTGCATGTCCATTAACATTCGTTTTACATAGGAAATGTAACGATCCCTTTATTTCATCGTGTTAATATTAAAAAAAGTAGGAAGTTCGAAACAAAGGAAACAAACTTGCGAGTCAGTTGAACAAACCGGTAAAAATCGAAGGTCACCCCTGTCGCACAAGATGATAAAACACTCGAGCCGCGGGCGGGCAGCGGCTGGGCGGGGACAGGTATTAATATTCATCAGGCCAAACAGGAGTCATGAGAGAGGCCCATAAGTCATGCGTAGCGATATTCATGGCGCTGTGTGAGATTGACAAGTCGCCGCCAACCAAGGAAAATATTTGCCGCTTACGATGTGCCTCGTAAGCTCCGCCCTTGTCCTGGAGTCGTCACTGATTGGCTGATTTTAATTTTTATTGTTTTTATTATTGAAAGAAACTAAACCACTAAACCACAACCTCCTCTTAACCATATGAAAATGGACTAAAGTCGACGGTAGAACAAGTGATTCTGGGTAGAGAGAGAGAGCAGGACTCATGACCATATTCTTTAACATTTCGGCGTCAAACACGCACACAGTGAACAAGACTTTCGTAGGAGTTGTGGGCATCTCCGGGAGTAGTTGTGTGACCCTAGAGTAGTTTGACCCTTCGTCTGTAATATGAACATGAAAGAGGACTCATAAGTTCCCGATTAATCTCCTCTTCGAACTTTGGAAATAGTTGACATGAGAGGCGGGAGCGTCTGATTATACTGATCTTATAGGAGGCAAGTAGCGATTGTAGTGGGAAGTGTAATGCGTCAGGAGGTTAGAAGGAGATGACGGAACAACCTGTGCGGTGGTATGGCTGTATGGAGGCAGGAAGGACACGAAAGCATTGTCTTGGTGTCATTAAATTTCCTAAAAAAAATTAGTCCCCACCCGTCAGCTCGACACAATCTTTCAGGCATCCGTCCCCTATTCTTCGATAACACTCAGCTGTCCCTTTCTTATACACCAATCATAATCAAATTATTTGGTCTATCCTGGCGTCAAAATCTCAGCTGGAAACTTCATATCTCATTTCTTGCTAAAGCATCTTCCTCGAGGTAAGGTGTTCTGTATGGAGTTCTTTTCCCCCTCCCAGATGCTGCCCATATACAAGATCCGCCCTCGTATGGAGTGCCTATGCATCTCATGTGTGGGAGACTCCACACACACACACACACACACACACACACACACACACACACACACACAGCCCTTTTGGAAAGAATAGACTCATGAGAGTGAAAGGCTTTTCATCTTATCAACTTCCTATTACTGGCAGTCTTCTACCTCTGATATTTTGCTGCAATGTTGCTTTTCTTTATATATATTCTATGACTATTTTCATGCCGACTGCTTTTTCTAAACTTTCTAATTGCATGCCTCCCCCCTTCCTTTTGATGAGTGAAGGAGAGAATGAGAGGAAAGGAAAACACACACACACACACACCTTAACTCACCTGACCCAGTAGCACAGCGTGAGGGCGTGGGTGGTCTGGGCGCCTCGGGAGAAGTTGTGTCGGAGGAACGCCTGGTCCGTCGCCGCCTGCCCCAGATCCCTTTGGAAGCTGAACACTCGCACCCGGCGCTCCCCCTCCTCTCCCTCACCCTCTCTGTTGGCTGCAGGGGAGTGAGGAAGGAAGTTACTCGTATTCTTAAACATTTCCGCGCCCTTGTACACATATTTGACAAAGCTTTCGTAGGAGTTTGGGACGTTTCCAGGGGTAGTTTTGCGACCCTGGTGGTAGTTTGATCCTTCTACTGTACCATGAACCTAGAAGAAGCACTCATGAGAACCCAGCTGATCTCCTTTTTGGCCTATGGAAGTAGTTGATGTGGGAGGCAGAAGTGTTTAAGAATACCAGCCTTAGGCCCACACTACTAAAATTTTCCAAGCCTCAGCCCTTAGTCCATCCAATTCAGAAGGCTTTCGCAGAAGTTGTCAGGGGCTCCATCGGTGGTTTTCTGAGCCTAACTGTAGTTTTGGAAAGCTTTTGTGCCGTGAACGGGAAAAATACTCCTGAGTCTAACAAACCGACGTAGCTCCTCTCCGGCCTTGAAAATATTCGTGGCAAGAACCCCAAATTATTTAAGTGTTAGTGGACATGCGAGCAGTTGTGAACTCATGTGAGGGAGAGAATAATTGTAGTGACGCTCTACCCATAGCGATAGAAGGAAATGTTTGGAAATATGTTGACGTAAGGAAATAGAATAGTGTGTGTTGAGAGTGGGAGAAGAGAAAGAGAACGTGGTGAGTCAAAGAGTAGACTAAAGAAATGAAGGTGAAGAAAACGGGAAGATATAGAGAGTCACTACATAAAGGGAGAGAGGGAGGTCGATACATTGTGAACCAGGTGCCCGTAGTACAAGCTCTCCCTTTCTTGGCCATTCCCTTAGATCAGCTCCTACAGTATCAGTGGATCATCGCTTGTTCCCCGCGAACTTTAGATGAACCACCTTTATAGACCATTCCCTTTATAGGCTATTCCATTTCTTGCATGGATTTCCCTTTGATCAGTTCCAAATATGTCAGCGTGCCAGTCCTCGTCCCCCGCGAACTTTAGATTTACAAAGATTTACAAAGAAAATCAGACCACACAGACCCTATGGTCCAGACTAGGTGTTCTGTCCTTAAACCTATATATAAGTGATTCTACATTAATCAGATGGCTCCAAAACGTTGCATTTCTACTCTAGTTAATATTAAGTTGAAGGAAGTGTCGGTCGAGCTTGTTTTTAAAGGAGTCAATCGTGTTACACTGGACCACTGATGGTGGAAGCTTATTCCATTCTCGCACTACAACGTTGGTGAAGAAAAATTTGTTGCAGTCTGAATTTACTAGTCCACATTTGAGTTTATGCCATTGTTCCTAGTTCGCAAAGTGTCATCGATCATAAACAATTTTGTTCTCTCTACATTCGTGAAACCATTAAGTATTTTAAAACATTCGATCAGTTTTCCTCGGAGGCGGCGTTTCTCAAGAAAGAACATGTTAAGGGTGGAAAGCCTTTCTTCATAAGATTTGTTGCGCAAGGAAGGGATCATTTTTGTTGCCCGACGCTGAACACCTTCTAATTTAGCAATGTCCTTTGCATGGTGGGGAGACCAAAACTGTACCGGATATTCCAAATAGGGTGTGACTAAACTATTGTAGAGCGGAAGTATTACATCTTTATTCTTGAATAAAAAGTTTATTTTAATGAAGCCCAACTTTCTGTTCGCTTTATTTGCTGCATCGATACATTGATGTGAGAATTTGAGGTTTGACGCGATTTTGACCCCCAGGTCCTTAGCGCATTCCTCCTCCTCCTCAGCGCATTGAACGCTTGTGAGTTTAACGCCGCGCATTTCGTAATCGAACTTCTTATTTCTTGTTCCAACTTGAAGGACCTGGCACTTGTCTACGTTAAAGGGCATCTTCCATCTATCAGACCAAGCTGAAATTTTGTGCGAATCCTCTTGGAGGCTTTGCTTGTCTTCGTCAGTGAGAACCGAGTTACCAATCTTTGTGTCGTCTGCAAATTTACTTATGCGATTATTGAGTCCAACATCCACGTCGTTGATGTAAATAATGAAGAGCACTGGGCCAAGAACCGAGCCCAGAGGGACGCCACTAGTGACAGGCGCCCACTCTTATGAACCTTATAGGCCATCCCCTTTCTAGGACATCCCCTTTCTAGGACATCCCCTTTCTAGGACATTCCCTTTCTAGGACATTCCCTTTCTAGGACATTCCCTTTCTAGGCCATTCCCTTTCTTGGACGTTCTCTTAAATCAGTTCCAAATGCCAGTCCTTGTTCCCTGCGAGCTTTATGTGAACCACTTTTACAGGGCATTTCTTTTTACAGGCCATTCCCTTCTTGAACAGTCCTTTAAATCAGTTCCAAATATATCAGTGTGCCAGTCCTCCTTCCTTGCGAGCTTTATGTGAACCACTTTTGCAGGTCATTTCCTCTAACAGGCCATTTCCTTTTTCTCTGCCATTCCCTTCATCAATTCCAGCAATACCAGCGTGTCAGTCCTCGTTGGCCGTGAGCTTTCTATGAGCCACTTGTACGCGTCGATGACTTTATTTTTTGCAGTAAAGGAAACAGTTAAAGGGAAAAAAAAGGAGCCCGCTAAGCTACTTCGGACATTTTTATTTTTATTTGTTAGGTCTTGTCCACCTGTGCCTCACCTGGCGCCTCTACCTCCCCCTCCATGCAATAGGCGCGTGTCTCCCATCCCCATGAAAGTTGTACTCGTCTGAACGTGCCATTGCCTAGTTAAAAGGCTATTACACTGGCCTAATTTTCCGTGGATCTTCAGTCAAACCACGATTCCCGCTGGCGTGGTTCTCATATTTCCGTGGTTTTCTGACGAGTCCGCGATCTTCCAAAGCTACGGTAGATTTCACCGAAGGACGACGGTATTACTCACCATCAGCAGCAGCAATAACACGAAACAAATAAGAACCACGTTTGAGGAAATCGTGGTTTGACTGAAGATCCACGGAAAATTTGCCCAGTGTAATAGCCCCTTTAGATTAGATGTATTTGCATAATTATAACCTAACCTACTCCGGGGTGGTTCATCTCCCTTTGACTCCCCCCTCCCTCCCTCTCGTCCCACCCCTTTCCAGCCATGAGTAATATATCCAAAGTTGCCAGATTGTCGCACTCAGCCTCTAATATTTACCGACTTTCGACCCCAAAACTGTCTCGTGGACCCCTATAAGGAGATTCACTTAAAATTATCGTTAAAATAGTTAATTCCTGATGTTTCTTGGCAATACTTAGGCGTCAGAAACCGGTAACTACCATGGTCTGAGTACGACAATATGGCAGCGGTGAATGTATCTAGCGGTTCGGCCTTTATATGTACTTTTTTTTCGAATCCGCCCTCCCCTCATGAACACTAAATCTGTCCTTCTCGTCCATCACTTAATAATAATACTCGTCACAGACATAAATTTAATCACTCTTCTTTTTTCTCTCTTTCACACATATTCGATTTTCCATGTGCAAAAGTTATATATCAAAGTAATCAAAGTATTGGCGATGATCAGCTTATAAAGTTACATATATATAGTAATTTTGAGGTGATGTCGCCAGTGCTTTAATATATGTCTGCATGCGAAGAATCGAATATGAGAGAGAGAGAGAGAGAGAGAGAGAGAGAGAGAGAGAGAGAGAGAGAGAGAGAGAGAGAACGTGTCTGTAATGAAGTATAGATAGGAAATGTGTCTGTGTTTGTATTATGAATAACTTAAAAGGCAAAAGTTACTACTACTACTACTAATAATAATAATAATAATAATAATAATAATAATAATAATAATAATAATAATAATAATAATACCACCACCACCACCACCACCACCACCATCTACTACTACTACTACTATTACTACTACTACTGCTACTACTACTACTACTACTACTACTACTACTACCCTTACTACTCCTACCACCCGCACTACCACCACCACCACCACAGACATTCGTCCCGGCAGAGCACCTTGGAAGAACAGCAAGAGCCCATTGTTATGCTTCGTCCCCTCGCCATGCATAAGCCAGTAGATTGCTCACCCTCTCAACATAACGCAAGGAGGCATTGATGGCCCGGCGTCAATATTCTCTCTGTGTGTGGGATTCAGCGTTGCCAAATTATCGTACTCAGCGCATTGCATTTTCGTAGTTTCTCACCGATATATATAGCAGAAAAAAACGAAAACCATCACTATTTATCAGTTTTAACGATAACTTTAAATTTCTGTCGTTATGTTTGTGGTTACGACAGTCTTGGAGCCTAAAAATGATAAATACAGTGTTCAGAGTACGACAATTTGGCAACGCTGGTGGGATTCTACCTTTCCTTCAGCGTCGTGACAGATGACCGACGCGCGCTCCTGTGAACTTTGACCTTTGACCCCCTTCTTTTTTTTTTAGGTTTAGTTCCTCTCTTCGTCTCTTTTTTTCTTTCTTTCGTTCATTCCGTTCCTTCCTTGCATCTTTCCTTTCTGCCTTCCCTCTTTTTTACTTATTTTTTTCCCTTTCACGTTTCCTTCCTTCCTTCTTTCCTTCCAGTCTTCCTTTTTTTACTCTGTGTTTTCCCTTCTATGTTTCCTTCCTTCCTTTTTTACTTCCAGTCTTCCTTTTTTTACTGTGTTTTTTCCCTTCTATGTTTCCTTCCTTCCTTCTTTCCTTCCAGTCTTCCTTTTTTTACTCTGTGTTTTTTCCTTCTATGTTTCCTTCCTTCCTTCTTTCCTTCCAGTCTTCCTTTTTTTACTCTGTTTTTTTCCCTTCTATGTTTCCTTCCTTCCTTCTTTCCTTCGAATCTTCCTTTTTTTACTCTGTGTTTTTTCCCTTCTATGTTTCCTTCCTTCCTTCTTTCCTTCCAGTCTTCCTTTTTTTACTCTGTGTTTTTCCCTTCTATGTTTCCTTCCCTCCTTCTTTCCTTCGAGTCTTCCTTTTTTTACTGTTTTTTTTCCTTCTATGTTTCGTTCCTTCCTTCTTTCCTTCGAATCTTCCTTTTTTTACTGTGTTTTTTCCTTCTATGTTTCCTTCCTTCCTTCCTTCTTTCCTTCCAGTCTTCCTTTTTTTACTGTGTTTTTTCCTTCTATGTTTCCTTCCTTCCTTCTTTCCTTCCAGTCTTCCTTTTTTTACTCTGTTTTTTCCTTCTATGTTTCCTTCCTTCCTTCTTTCCTTCCAGTCTTCCTTTTTTTACTGTGTTTTTTCCTTCTATGTTTCCTTCCTTCCTTCTTTCCTTCCAGTCTTCCTTTTTTTACTCTGTTTTTTCCTTCTATGTTTCCTTCCTTCCTTCTTTCCTTCCAGTCTTCCTTTTTTTACTCTGTTTTTTCCTTCTATGTTTCCTTCCTTCCTTCTTTCCTTCCAGTCTTCCTTTTTTTACTCTGTTTTTTCCTTCTATGTTTCCTTCCTTCCTTCTTTCCTTCCAGCCTTCCTTTTTTTACTGTTTTTTTTCCTTTCTATGTTTCCTTCCTTCCTTCTTTCCTTCCAGTCTTCCTTTTTTTACTGTTTTTTTTCCTTTCTATGTTTCCTTCCTTCCTTCTTTCCTTCCAGTCTTCCTTTTTTTACTGTTTTTTTTCCTTCTATGTTTCCTTCCTTCCTTCTTTCCTTCCAGTCTTCCTTTTTTTTACTGTTTTTTTCCCCTCCATGTTTCCTTCCTTCTTTCTTTCCTTCCGGTCTTCCTTTTTTTACTCTGTTTTTTCCTTCTATGTTTCCTTCCTTCCTTCTTTCCTCTCTCCTTTTTTTCCCGTACCGTGTCTCCTAATTAACTTCCTTCCTTCCATTCACTCTGCTGGTTTTATTTCCTTCAGTGCTTCCTTCCTCCCATCCTTCTTCCCCGTCCTTATTTCCCTCCTTCCTCTCTTATTTCCTTCCTTTGTTTCTCCCTTACTTTCTTCATTATTTCCTTCATGTATTTCTTTCTTTCCTACTCATCCATTCCTTCATCTCTTCATTCCTCCCTTTCTCTTTTACTCTTTTTTTTCCTTCCTCCTTCATCCCTATTTCACTCGTCGCCTCCTTATTCATCGTCCGTAATACTGATGGTTTGCTGCTAAGTGAAGGTATACACAGACATGTTTTTGTAAGCTCCAGTGCACTACATAGGTACAATTGATTGCCCTCCTACGTTGATGTGACAGGTATTTTTCTTTCCTTTTGGCTCCTACCCGGATCACGTGCCACGAGAGAGAATAACAAGCCCCTTTTCATGGTTATTGTTGATGTTCCTGTCGCCATGGTATTGCTGTTGCTGGTGGTACTTGTGTTAGGGAGGCTGTTCCTGCTACTACTACTACTACCACTACTACTACTGTGTCACAACTACTATTTCTACTACTACTACTACTACTACTACTACTACTACTACTACTACTACTACTGCTGTCAATGAAGAGGAAGGACGAGAAGGAGGAGTAGGAAAAAGAATTAAGTTAGCAAACCTGTAAATCTCCGAGAAGCAATTTATCGAAAAAGACTCTTTGTACATTAGAAGCTACGAAATATAACCATCAAGAATCCGATAGAAAAAAGTCGGACATAAGGAACATTGGCATACTGAGATCGCTGGTTTACGAATCCAGGTTAATGCAGACAGATACTTATCATGCATAATGAAATATATATACAAAGGAAGGTGTCTAGGTTGCTGCGAGGCATTCCTATGCGTGGCGGGTGGTGGGTGCACTTGGCTGACTGTCTGCTTGAGTGATGATTGTTGCGGTCGTATTTTGCAACATTTTCAGGTCTCACAAAAGAACATTTCCAAAGGCTTAGTTGAGTTCAGGAATATCGATATGAAGGGTGTCTGCGCATGGCTGGCTTCTTGGGTGCTAAGTCTATATACACCAAGTCAAGTCATACGCAGGTTTGTGGGAGGAGACACGGCCGAGGCGTGGTTTATGCGTGACACTGCTTGGAGCCAAACTAGAGAATGTAGAAACAGGGATTTAGAGAAAACGAAGAAAGGCGGACTAATTTAAATCAATCACTTCATCATGCCCTCCCTCACATCCCGCACCGCCGTTTGTGGGCAATGTAATTAGTCACGCAATAGCACAATAAAAAGATATATTTTTTCGTCAGTGGCTTGCCTGAACGCGCTGTGAAAGGAGGCGAGAATGTACATCCAGAGTGCACATACGGCCCCAACTTTAGTCACCCCTGAACTGGCGGGTATTCTTTTTTTTAGCTTCAAGTGACGTCATCCCGCTGCTCCGCCCCAAAACTGCCTCCTGCGCGTACGGGTCGCAGTTTTGAAGCAGAGTGACTTGACTTGGTATATACAGACTTAGCGCAAAACTACTATCCATGGAAGTAGCCACAACCTCTACGAAAGCCTCGTCAGAAGTGTGGGTAGGTGTGTAAGCCCCCGAAATGTTTGAGGATGCGGACCCAGGGACATGAATATAGATTGAACAGGCATTGGTTTCTTTTTAATATTTGATGATAATGATGATAAGTTGTCACGTAGAACAGAGAGAATCAAGATATCCGATAAGTGTGTAAATCTTGGTCTAGCAATATCAATAATTCTTGCTAAAGTCCACTGATTTTAAGGGCTGAATCAGGACAGGGAACCGAATATTCACGCTTTTCGATTCTGACGTCACATGCGTCGAGGGAGGAACAAAGAATGGGAAGAACATGAAGACATTTTTAGGAGCAGTAAGTAGCGGGCTTTTTTTTTTTATTATTGTTTTCTTTTTCTTTTACGCCCTTGCACTGTCTCCTCTGCTGTAAATAAAATAAAAAAATATAAAGAATCTTCCATTATCACATTGTCGCCATTATCATAGGTGATGCCATATAAGGGAAGAGAGGACAGAACAGCGTTGCCAGATTATCGTATTCACCACATCGTCTTTATTACTTTTATGCCTCAAACTCTCGTACCTACACAAATACCGATAGAAAATTGAAGTTAGCGTTAAAACTCCTATTTATTGATGTTTGTTTGTTTGTTTTTGCATTCGTTATTGCTCAGAAACTACGAAAATGCAATGCGATGAGTACGATAATTTGACAGACTAAAGAAAGACCTAAAAATATTCGATCATGGACTCACTATTTGCACATCGAACCCAGAGCGCCCAAGAGGAGAGGAGAGGCTTGAACACGAACACCCCAGATTAGTAAGAAAGAAGAGAAAGAGAAGTAAGAAAAAAACAGAGAAATAAACATAAGCATTAACGATCACACACTCTCCATCGGCACTTCGGACCCCAGATTAGCCGAAGGGAGTAAGAGGAGAAAGGGAAGAGAAAAGAGGGGTAAGAAAGAGAAGAGGAAGAGAAGTAAAAAATAAGGAGAGAGAAGAGGAATAAACATAAGCATTTACGATCACACACTCTCCATCGGCACTTCGGACCCCAGATTGGTCGAAGAGAGTAAGAGGAGAAAGGGAAGAGAAAAGAGGAGTAAGAAAGAGAAGAGGAAGAGAAGTAAAAAATAAGGAGAGAGAAGAGAAATAAACATAAGCATTTACGATCACACACTCTCCATCGGCACTTCGGACCCCAGATTAGCCGAAGGGAGTGAGAGGAGAAAGGGAAGAGAAAAGAGAAGTAAGAAAGAGAAGAGAAAGAGAAATAAGAAAAGAGGAGAGAAAAGAGGAATAAACACAAACTCTTACGATCACACACTCACCATCTTCACTTCTAACTCTTGATGAGCCGAGGATGAGATGCAGGAGGGAGATGAGCACGAAGAGACAGCATCCGGGACGAGTCATCTTCAAGCCTCGCCTACGAACACCTTTACAGCAGCCAAAAGTCACCACCAGACTGCCACCGCCACCACGTCTCCTGCGGCTGAAAAAGAAAAGGTAATCCACGCCTTCAGAAGATTATAAGATGAGGAGCTGCAGAGATATACTTGTTTTGCTCTCACCAAGGTCACCACAATCGCCTCCTTACCTCCTTCAGCGGCGACAAAACCTCCTATTCCAGTATTCCACACCTGTTCTCTCGCTCACCTGTCCGCCGCCCTGGCCCAGCGACGCCCCGTTCACACCTTGCTCGTCCTGAAAACAAGTCAGATATGCTCTCTAATTTGTACGCACCTTTCCAGTTAGTACTCATATCACGAAAGTAGGAACACTCTAGAAACTAAAGGTGATGCATGAGACGAATAAACTAGTTTCGAAATGAAGATTGCGAAACATACTGCGTTTTGACAAGAGTTAATTTCAATGCCTCAGTTTTTTTTCTTTTAAGGAGTTTCGTTTCTGATATGAGTGCTAGTTAGAAAGGTGCGTACTAATCGGTGCCCATTCTCCACTACAGTTTTATTTCTCGGCCCAAAAATCAACGCCATAGCGATACGTCACGTCTTCTTAGGGACGCTCTCACAGTCATTTTGTTTGTTTTGATCGTTACCAATGGCTGCGATCGCCGCTATAGTATTTCCACTTAAAACTGGCCGATGGGGTAGTGGCGGTTGCGGGGTTAGCCAGGACCACACCTTACCACACACTCTCAACACCTCTCGCTTTCTCTGCAGCCGCCACTACCCCATAGGCCAGTTTCACGTGGAAAACTATAGCGTCGATCGCCGCCATTGGTAACGATCAAAACGAACAAAGTGACTGTGAAAGCGGCCACTAATCTTTCTTGCTCGCCTGATACCACTTGTTCTGCGGCTACAAACACCCTATTGAGGTCTTCCACGTCTTTAGAATGTTGGGAGATGAGGTGGTGCACAGATGAGTTCATTTTACTCCCACGAAAAAGCACCACCAGCCTGTCCCCACGTCTTCTGCGGCTACAAACCCTCTATTGAAGTAACCCACGTGTTCTGAAGTCTATAAGATGAAATACCACAGATATAGATTGTTTAACCGTCACCAAAAACACCACCAGCCTGTCCCCACTTACTCTGCGGCTACAAACCCTTTATTGAAGTAACCCACGTTTTCTGAAGTCTATAAGATGAAGTACCACAGATATAGATTGTTTAACTGTCCACCAAAACACCACCAGCCTGTCCCCACGTCTTCTGCGGCTACAAACCCTCTATTAGAGTAAGCCACGTCTGTAGAAGAGTATAAGATGAGGAGCTGCCGAGTTGTGTTGTTCTAGTTTCATCAAAGTCACGCTTGTTCTCGTGCTGTCAATGATAGAGAGGTAGCTCACAAAAGGTACCAGAGCCTTCAAACTAATGCTAATTATGAACTTTACATTTCTGCCCGAAATCGTGCCAAATCTATTCTCCGACTAACCAAAAATTCTTTCATTAATAGAAAATGTCAAAACCTTGCTTTCTCTAACTCTTCCCGTGACTTCTGGCATCTAGCCAAAAACATCTCCTCCAACTTCACTTCTTCATCTTTCCCCCCACTCCTCAGTCCTGACGGCAACACTGCCGTCTCATCTATCTCTAAGGCTGAACTCTTCTCTCAAACTTTTTCTAAAAACTCCACTCTGGACGATTCTGGGCATATTCCTCCTACTCATCCCCCCTCTGACTCCTTTATGCCTGTTATAAAGATTCTTCAAAATTATGTTTTCTATGCCCTCTCTGGCCTCAATCCTCAGAAGGCTTATGGACCTGATGGAGTGCCTCCTATTGTCCTTAAAAACTGTGCCTCCGTGCTGTCACCCTGCCTGGTCAAACTCTTTCGCCTCTGCCTGTCAACATCTACCTTTCCTTCTTGCTGGAAGTATGCCTTCACACAGCCTGTACCTAAGAAGGGTGACCGCTCCAATCCCTCAAACTACCGTCCTATTGCTTTACTTTCTTGTCTATCTAAAGCTTTTGAATCAATCCTTAACCGTAAGATTCAAAAGCACCTTTCCACTTGACCTTCTATCTGATCGCCAGTATGGGTTCCGCAAGGGCGTTCTACTGGTGATCTCCTAGCCTTCTTAACTGACTCTTGGTCATCCTCTCTTAGCCGTTTCGGTGAAACTTTTGCTATTGCGCTGGACATATCAAAAGCTTTTGATAGGGTCTGGCACAAATCTTTGCTTTCTAAACTACCCTCCTACGGTTTCTATCCTTCTCTCTGTACCTTTATCTCCAGTTTCCTTTCTGACCGTTCTATTTCTGCCGTGGTAGACGGTCACTGTTCTTCCCCGAAATCTATTAACAGTGGTGTCCCACAGGGTTCTGTCCTATCTCCCACTCTTTTTCTGTTGTTCATTGATGATCTTCTTTCCAAAACGAACTGTCCTATCCATTCCTACGCCGATGATTCCACTCTGCATTATTCAACTTTTAATAGAAGACCCACCTTCAGAACTTAACGACTCAAGGCTGGAGGCTGCAGAACGCTTAGCCTCAGACCTTACTATTATTTCCGATTGGGGCAAGAAGAACCTGGTGTCCTTCAACGCCTCAAAAACACAGTTTCTCCACCTATCCACTCGACACAATCTTCCAAACAACTATCCCCTATTCTTTGACAACACCCAGCTATCACCTTCCTCAACACTAAACATCCTCGGTCTATCCTTAACTCAAAATCTCAACTGGAAACTTCATCTCATCTCTTACTAAATCAGCTTCCTCGAGGCTGGGCGTTCTGTACCGTCTCCGCCAGTTCTTCTCCCCTGCACAGTTGCTGTCCATATACAGGGCCTTGTCCGCCCTCGTATGGAGTATGCATCTCATGTGGGGGCTCCACCACACAGCTCTTCTGGACAGAGTGGAGGCAAAGGCCTTCGTCTCATCAGCTCTCCTCCTCATACTGATAGTCTTCTACCTCTTAAATTCCGCCGCAATGTTGCCTCTTTCTATCTTCTATCGATATTTCCACGCTGACTGCTCTTCTGAACTTGCTAACTGCATGCCTCCCCCTCCTGCGGCCCTGCTGCACTCGACTTTCTACTCATGCTCATCCCTATACTGTCCAAACCCCTTATGCAAGAGTTAACCAGCATCTTCACTCTTTCATCCCTCACGCTGGTAAACTCTGGAACAATCTTCCTTCATCTGTATTTCCTCCTGCCTACGACTTGAACTCTTTCAAGAGGAGGGTATCAGGACACCTCTCCTCCCGAAACTGACTTATCTTTCGGCCACCTCTTTGGATTCTTTTTAGGAGCAGCGAGTAGCGGGCTTTTTTTTTTTATTAATGTTTACTTTTTTGTGCCCTTGAGCTGTCTCCTTTGCTGTAAAAAAAAAAAAACCAGACTGCCACCGCCACCACGTCTCCTGCGGCTGAAAAAGAAAAGGTAATCCACGCCTTCAGAAGATTATAAGATGAGGAACTGCAGAGATATACTTGCTTTGCTCTCACCAAGGTCACCACAATCGCCTCCTTACCTCCTTCAGCGGCGACAAAACCTCCTATTCAAGTATTCCGCGCCACTAGGAGAAAATTTGGTGAGGTACATTTACTGGCATTACTTGCACTTTTTTCATTTTCATGGCAATAATGAATCAAGTGTCTTGCTAACCGTCTATCGTAAGCTGTATCAACTTCCACTGGCTTACCTGTCTATCTGTCCACCTATCCATATTGTATTCTAGTAAAAAGTGGCTTCTTACTCTCACCAAAAGCACCAGCAGTTGGGTTTCTTTCTTCAGCGCCAACAAAACTTCTTCAAGTACTCGGCGTCTTCAGAAAGTCATTACACGAGAAACTGCAAGGATGCGTTTGCTCTCACCAAGGCAGCGTTGCCAAATTATCGTACTCAGCGCATTGCATTTTTGTAGTTTCTGACCGATAACTGTAGCAAAAAAGTACGAAACCCGTCAATATTTAACAGTTTTAGCGCTAACTTTAATTTCCTTTCGTTATTTGTGTGGTTACTACAGTCTTGGAGCCTAAAAATGATAAATGCAATGTTCAGTGTACGACAGTTTGGTACCGTTGCATCAAGGGCGCTTCCAGACTGACCACCTCCTTCAGAGACTATGAAAACTCTCCTTCAAGCCTTCAAGTTTTCGAGGTTTGGAGAGTTGCGTTCTTTATTGCCTTGTTTATCGAAGTCACTCCAGTTCGTTCACTCCTGCAGCAGCTACAAAACCTCCTCTTCGGGTGTTATAGATACTACAGGTGTATTTTTAAACGTCTTGACTATCGAGGTCACTATCGTCTGTTCATCCCTTTACTGGCTATGAAACCTCCTCTTCATTTGTTCATCGTGTTCAAGAAGCAGGTATACTACGCACAGGAGTGTTACCCCATTCACTTGTTCACTGGAGTCACTGCAGCCTGATCTCTCCCCTCCACGGCTACAAAATGTCTTTAGGGGGTATTGTTGAACGCTTCCTCCTCCACATCAACTATTTCCAAGGGCCAAAAAAAGGAAATCACTCAGGTTCTATTGATTTGTTTTTAGGTTCATGGTACAGAAGAAGGGTCAAACTACCACCAGGGTCATAAAATTACCCATGGAAAGGCCCCAAACTCCTAGGAAAGCCTTGTCAAATAAGTGAACATAGGCGACGAAATGTTTAAAAATACGTCCCTTTATCTACTCCAAGTCTATAGAAATGACCCCCATGTCTTCAAGAAGGTATCACGTTTGGTTTGGGGAAAATGTTTATTCTCTCATTTTATTCCTGTTCACCGAAGTCACCACGTCTGCTCAATTTCTTCAAGGGATACAAGACTTTTTCATCTACTTCATGTCTGCAGAAAGTACTCCACCTTTCAAAAGATTATCACGTTTGGCATGAGACTTGTTCTTTATTATCTGGTTCACTGAAGTCACCACCTGTCTGCTCACTCCCTCAGCGGCTACAAGACCTCAGTTTCAGGTATTCCACGTCTCCAAGAAGTTATATCCTCAACCTTTACAAGAGCACGACTTTCACTAGACTTGCTCTTTATTATCTGGTTCACTGAAGTCACCACCTGTCTGCTCACTCCCTCAGTGGCTACAAGACCTCTTTTTCAGGTATTCCACGTCTCCAAGATGTTATATCCTCAACCTTTACAGGAGCACGACTTTCACTCTCTCACCGAAGTCACCACAAGTTGTCAACTCGCTCGGCCGCCTCCTGCTCGGCCACTCCATCACCTCAAAGAGTGATCGCAGTGTGCCGCCATGTACCCCCCACGCCCGCTACTCGACGCCCACACCTCTCTGATTTATCTCTTTTCCTGCCTCCCTTGCCTCTCCCTGCCGCTCTACTCCCTCCCTCTGCTTCCCCTCCGCTTTATACTTCCTATCCCCCAAATCCCCCCCCCCCCCCCCCAACATAGTTTGCCCCGCCACCGTCGCTTTCTGTTCTCACCCCGTGACGCAAGGCAAAGCTGCTGATCCATTGGTTGTCAATACACTCATTGCAGAGTTTTTCTTTTTGTTTACAGTGAAAATGTTTATAAGTATGTTTGGTAGGGATGATATGTATGTGTGAGGGGCTTCTCTTTGCTTTGCTGGCCAAGAAAAACAGCGACGTCCTAAAAAGTGAAAAATGCACGTCTGTGATATTCTATTGACGGAGAACGGTTTGCATCACACACTTTACAGCGATTTATGTGCCGACGAGATTTATTTGTTATATCCTTCGTATCAGCAAGTCTTCGCTTGAAGAGCTTCTCAGCCTCACAAAGAGGGACATCACAGGTAAATGATAAGGTAAAGTTGGCTGTGTACGCTATAGCTGCGCGTGGCTGCGGTGCTCATCTCCGTACCATTGTCCCTTTGAGCCTGTGGTGGGTAAGAATCCATCACCCCGGGACACGGGATAATGTGAAGTTCGGGATTACCACAGTTTACCTTCCCCGTTTCATCGAGTACCCATTTATCGCCCAACTCGAAAGGGAGGATGAACAGATGGGTTAGCTGCACGCCGACTGCCAGGGCCTGGATTCGAACCCCGGGCCCGCGGAGTGGTGGTCAGACACGCTAACCACAACACACACACACACACACACACACATGGGTCGTATGCTCAAAGACCCTTAGATGATCCCTTATGATCGGTAACGCCGTGCCGCCCAGGTAGCACGACACGCCCACAGACGCCAGTGCCTAGGTGACATACAGGTAGTCAGTCACAGCCACGCCCACAGTTGCCATTATTCGCACCTGAAAATAAATCGTCCGAACAATGTAACCGGTGAGTCCTGCTCTGTGTGTATTTTGTGATTTTTGTTTGTTTTCTTGTATTGTGTGTGTGTGTGTGTGTGTGTGTGTGTGTGTGTGTGTGTGTGTGTGTGTGTGCTACGGTGTTTCCTTCTTTTTTTTTTCTTTTTCAGTTTTTCGTCATATTACTTGTTTTTGTTGTTGTTCATCTTTTTTTTTTCTTTTTTCTTATCTTTTTCTTTATCTTCTAATTATTATTATTATTATTATTATTATTATTATTATTATTATTATTATTATTATTATTATTATTATTATTATTATTATTATGATTACCTATTATTATTATTATTATTATTATTATTATTATTATTATTATTATTATTATTATTATTATTATTATTATTATTATTATTATTATTATTATTATTATTATCATTATATATTGTTATTATTATCATTATTACTTATTATTTTTACTGTTATCATCATTATAATTTTTTTTTTTTTTTTTTTTTTTTTTTTGTGTGTGTGTGTGTGTGTGTGTGCTGCTTGTAGTGCCGCTGTGGTGTCATCTGCCATCCACGTATCCTGACATCCCATCTTGATCTGCTCATGCGCGGAACCTGATGTTTACAAACACAGAGTGTTGATATTTATTTACATAGATTTACATAGAAAATCAGACCACACAGACCCCATGGTCCAGACTTGGTGGTCTGTCCTTAAACCTAAGTGATTTTACATTAATCAGAAGACTCCAAAACGTTGCATTTCTACTCTAGTTGATATTAAGTTGAAGGAAGTGACGGTCGAGCTTATTTTTGAAGGAGTCAATCGTGTTACACTGGACCACTGATGATGGGAGCTTATTCCATTCTCGCACTACAACGTTGGTGAAGAAAAATTTGGTGCAGTCTGAATTTACTTGTCTACATCTGAGTTTTACGCCATTGTTCCTCGTACGCAAAGTGTCATCGATCATAAACAATGTTGATCTGTCTACATTCGTGAAACCATTAAGTATTTTAAAACATTCGATCAGTTTTCCTCGGAGGCGACGTTTCTCAAGAGAGAACATGTTAAAGGTAGAAAGCCTTTCTTCGTAGGATTTGTTGCGCAAGGAAGGGATAATTTTCGTTGCCCGACGCTGAACACCTTCTAATTTAGCAATATCCTTTGCATGGTGGGGAGACCAAAACTGTACCGCATATTCCAAGTGGGGTCTGACTAAACTGTTGTAGAGCGGGAGTATTACATCTTTATTCTTAAATACAAAGTTTCTTTTAATGAAGCCCAACATTCTGTTCGCTTTATTTGCTGCATCGATGCATTGCTGTGAGAATTTGAGGTTTGACGCGATTTTGACCCCCAAGTCCTTGACGCATTGAACGCTTTTGAGTTTAACGCCGCGCATTTCGTAATCAAACTTTTAATTCCTCGTTCCAACTTGAAGGACCTGGCACTTGTCTACGTTAAAGGGCATCTCCCATCTATCCGACTGTTGAAATTTTGTGCAAATCCTCTTGGAGGCTTTGCCTGTCTTCGTCAGTGAGAACCGAGTTACCAATCTTTGTGTCGTCTGCAAATTTACTAATGCGGTTATTGAGTCCAACATCCACGTCGTTGATGTAAATAATGAAGAGCACTGGGCCAAGAACAGAGCACTGATGGACGCCACTAGTGACAGGCGCCCACTCTGAGTTAAATCCGTCAATCACTACTCTTGTTGTCTGTTGCTCAACCAATTCGCGATCCATTGGTTTACCTGACCGTCAATACCTATTTGTTTTAATTTGTAAAGTAATTTATGATGCGGGACTTTATCAAACGCTTTCTGGAAATCAAGATAGACTACGTCCAGTGATTTGGTTACGTCATAAACAGTGAAGAGGTCGTTATAAAAGGTTAATAGATTTGATAGGCAGGATCTTTTGTTTCGGAAGCCATGTTGTGAGTCCCCAATTAATGAGTGGCTTTCAAGGTAACTCACAATTTTGTCTCTAATTATGCCCTCAAGTAGCTTACCTACAACCGAAGTTAGACTAATGGGCCTGTAATTACCTGGTACTTTTTTTCTTAAAAATCGGTGTCACGTTAGCCTTTTTCCAATCTGAAGGGACAATGCCTTGTCGCAAGGACATATTGAATACGGTTGTGAGGGAGGAGAGTATTTCGCTCTTTGTTTCTTTCAGCAGAGTTGGATATACTTTATCAGGTCCAGGACTTTTATTTGTTTTAAGTGATTTGAGGGCTTTAAGGACTTCATCGGGTTTTATTTCAAAGTTAGACAATGCATGCTCGGGTAGTTTGTCCAGGCAAGATGGCGGCAAGACACACAAGGGGTGCAGGTTATCTCTTTTATCACATTTACTGCCATACAAGGGGTGCAGGTTATCTCTTTTATCACATTTACTGCCATACAAGGGGTGCAGGTTATCTCTTTTATCACATTTACTGCCGTACAAGGGGTGCAGGTTATCTCTTTTATCACATTTACTGCCGTACAAGGGGTGCAGGTTATCTCTTTTATCACATTTACTGCCGTGCCAAGGGGTGCAGGTTATCTCTTTTATCACATTTACTGCCATACAAGGGGTGCAGGTTATCTCTTTTATCACATTTACTGCCATACAAGGGGTGCAGGTTATCTCTTTTATCACATTTACTGCCATACAAGGGGTGCAGGAAGAAACTTTCATATTTCAAGCAGTTTTCAAATTCAAAACATACGTCATCATTTACTCAAAAAAAAAAATAGGTGGGACGGATCACAATAGGCAGTCGACAAAAGACACGGTACTGTTGTGGTGTCATGAGACATCCTAAGATCGTGAGACATCCCATCCTGAATACATACATGAATTTCGACACGGCACCGTGTCTTTTGTCGACTGCTGGTCGGGATCTGTCCCACCCAAGTTTATCTATATTACTATGAAAGCAAATGATGACGTATGTATGTATGTATATAACCAGGATATCAACCATCACTCTTCTTCTTCTTGTATCCTGTTCCGCTTTCCATCGCTTTTTAGGACCTCCTTGGTACTTTTTTACACTTAGATGCTTCACTTAGTTACTCTGTGATAGTAAAAATTGGATTCCGCGATGCGAAAATAAGGATGGGATGTCTTAGGATACCGGATGGCAGATGACACCACACCGTGCCGAAATTCATCCTCTGGGGTTTTTTTTTTTTTTTTAACAAAGAAGACAGCTCAAGAGCACAAAAAAAAGAAACAATAATAAAAAAAAGCCCGCTACTCGCTGCTCCTATAAAAAGAATCAAAAGAGGTGGCCGAAAGAGAGGTCAATTTCGGGAGGAGAGGTGTCCTGACACCCTCCTCTTGAAAGAGTTCAAATCGTAGGCAGGAGGAAATACAGATGAAGGAAGATTGTTCCAGAGTTTACTAGCGCGAGGGATGAAAGAGTGAAGATGCTGGTTAACTCTTGCATAAGGGGTTTGGACAGTATAGGGATGAGCATGAGTAGAAAGTCGTGTGCAGCGGGGCCGCGGGAGGGGGGGAGGCATGCAGTTAGCAAGTTCAGAAGAGCAGTCAGCGTGAAAATAACGATGGAAGATAGAAAGAGAGGCAACATCGCGACGGAATTTTAGAGGTAGAAGACTATCAGTAGGAGGAGGAGAGCTGATGAGACGAAGAGCTTAGATTCCACTGTCCAGAAGAGCTGTGTGAGTGGAGCCCCCCCACACGTGAGATGCATACTCCATACGAGGGCGGACAAGGCCCCTGTATATGGATAGCAACTGTGCGGGGGAGAAGAACTGGTGGAGACGATACAGAACGCCCAACCTCGAGGAAGCTGATTTAGCGAGAGAGGAGATATGAAGTTTCCAGTTGAGATTTTGAGTTAAGGATAGACCGAGGATATTTAGTGTTGAAGGTGACAGCTGAGTGTCGTCGAAGAATAGGGGATAGGTGTTTGGAAGATTGTGTCGAGTTGATAGGTGGAGAAATTGAGTTTTTGAGGCATTGAAGGACACAAGGTTCCTTCTGCCCCAATCGGAAATGATAGCAAGGTCTGAGGTTAAGCGTTCTGCAGCTTCCAGTCTGGAGTCGTGTACTTCCTGTTGGGATGGCCTTCTTTTGAAAGAAGTTGAATAATGCACAGTGGAGTCGTCGGCGTATGAGTGGACAGGACAGTTTGTTATGGAAAGAAGATCATTGATGAATAACAGGAAGAGAGTGAGACAGAGCCCTGTGGAACACCACTGTTGATAGGTTTAGGGGAAAAACAGTGACCGTCTACCACCGCAGAGATAGAACGGCCGGAAAGGAAACTGGAGATAAAGGTACAGAGAGAATGATAAAATCCGAAAGAGGACAGTTTAGAAAGCAAATACTTGTACAATACTCTATCGAAGGCTTTCGATATGTCTAGCGCAACTGAGAAAGTTTCACCGAAACGGCTAAGAGAGGATGACCAAGAGTCAGTTAAGAGACCAAGAAGATCCCCAGTAGAACACCCCTTGGGGAACCCATACTGGCGATCAGATAGAAGGCTGGAAGTGGAAAGGTGCTTTTGAATCTTCCTGTTAAGGATGATTCAAAAGCTTTAGATAGACAGGAAAGCAAAGCTATAAGGCGGTAGTTTGAGGGATTGGAACGGTCACCCTTCTTAGGCACATGCTGTACAAAGGCATATTTCCAGCAGGAAGGAAAGGTAGATGTTGATAGGCAGAGACGAAAGAGTTTGACCAGGCAGGGTGTCAGCACGGAAGCACAGTTTTTAAGGACAATAGGAGGCACTCCATCAGGTCCATAAGCCTTCTGAGAGTTGAGGCCAGAGAGGGCATAGAAGACATCATTCTTAAGAATCTTAATAACAGGCATGAAAGAGTCAGAGGGGGGATGAGTAGGAGGAATATGCCCAGAATCGTCCAGGGTGGAGTTCTTACAGAAAGTTTGAGCGAAGAGTTCAGTCTTAGAGATAGATGAGACGGCAGTACTCCCGTCAGGGTTAAGGAGAGGAGGGAAAGAGGAAGAAGTGAAATTGGTGGAGATATTTTTGGCTAGGTGCCAGAAGTCACGGGAAGAATTAGAAGAAGCAAGGTGTTGACATTATCTATTGATGAAAGAGGTTTTGGTAAGTCGGAGAATGGATTTGGCACGATTCCGAGCTGAAATTTGAAAATTGTTTGTAAACAAAGCCCGCGCGTGCGCAATCAGGATGGGATGTCTTAGGATACGTGGATGACAGATGACACCACACCGGTAGGCTTTCTTGAAGGGCCTTTTCGACGACCCCAGCCCGTTAGTGGCGCTGGCGAA
>NC_066561.1:2774517-2862017 GCF_024679095.1 Eriocheir sinensis
GACCCCCAGAATAAAATGAAAATGATTTATTGTATGATTTACATATTCTTCGAAAGTGTACAAATGACCTAATCAGCAGTTAACATCAAAGGCACCAATTGCGTTTTATAAAGTAAGTCTCATGTCTGTATGAAAAACTGATAAATGATACCACACACCCTGCTACAATACTGCAACCCTGCCAAGCCCGTCATGCCACGCCACTACCATACCACATAACACACCACACTACGATAACACTCTACCACATTATTACAACACTGCAATACCACACGCTTTACCACACTACCACAACACCACTATACCATGCACCTCACCATAGTTGGGCGTTATCGCGATAAGTTATCGCGACACTTTATCGCTGATAACAAAATCGGGTTATCGTACATCCGCTACCTATTCAAATATATATCGGTATCTTCGTTACTTTTGTAACCAAACTAGCGATAAACGCTTCTTTTTTCCGCCTCTCAGTAAAAAAAAAAAAACGTTGTCTCCTTCCTACTGCGCATGCGTGGCCCGGGCGCCCGGTGTTGTATGAAAAAACTTCAGAGTATGAAATATCTTCGGTGAAGAGATTTCATACTTAGATCATCAACATAAAAACACTAGGTTATTTTTTTTATGTTAGACTCAAAAATCAATATATCAAAGAGAAAAATCATTTAACTTTGCCCCCATATTCATTTGTGAGCATGCCATGGTATTGAAGGCACCCGGTGTTGTGTTATTTGGTGTCCCATCGTCAAAAGTTGTCGCTTTTGTTTGCAAACACTGGTCTCTCGTGAACTGCGCATGTTCAGACCAGTAAGCGTAGCCCTCTGCAGTCTCACAAAGCTTTTTAACACATTAAGAGTTTCTGGAAAGCTGAATCAGACATACAGTACCACCATCCTCGCTGTTTCTAGAACGACACTCTGTACATATAAATACAACTCGTACAGAGTGTCGTTCTTGAAACAGCGAGGATGGTGGTAGTGGTACTGTATGTTTGATTCAGCCTTCCACCAACTCTTAATTACGGTTAAAAAGCCTTGTGAGACTGTACAGGTCTACGCTTGCTGGTCTGAGCATGTGCAGTTCACGAGAGACTAGTGTTTGTCAATAAAAGCGCCAGTTTTGACGGCTGGGAAGCCAAATAACACAACACCGGTTCAGGCGTTTCTAGTATTACCTTCCATATGTACGTGTCTACGTGTGGTTTTCAGGTTTTGTAGGTTTTCTAAAATACAAATAATCAAAATTTGAATTCATCTATGTTTTTCTATCTGAAATATCAATATTGTATCGTTTTCGCCTATCGGACTTATCGCTAGCTAGTATCGGAATTGTGGATTTATATCGGGTATCGGTTATCGGTTATCGCCTATATTTGTGTCTCCAGTTAACGAATATCGGTTATCACCGATAAAGTTTTCCATTATCAGTTATCGGTTATCGGGAATAAGGTTTTCTGTTATCGTGCCCAGCTATGCACCTCACCGCATTACCGTATCACCATGCCATACACCTTACCACGCTACCATGCCACACTACCATAAAACACATTTTTATCATAGTATACACTCTACCACCATACCACAACACAACACTATAACCACAGTACCACACTAGTAATCACACACAGGCCCGTAGTTTTGGCAGATTTTGGCGTGGGGCTAGAGGACATCATAAGCTCATAAGGGATGTTAAGTAGTTTTAGGGGAGGCGGTGGGTGGGTGGTCAGCGTGCTGGCGCGGCGTACAAGAAGACGCAGGTTCGCGTCCCGCCCGCTGCGACAGACAAACTGGCAATTCTTCAGCCATCGCCGAGTGGCCAGACTACCCACCTGCTGTCCTGAAGACCACCTATCATCCCAGACTCTAAATTCTACCGAAAAGAGGATATAAAATGAGCTGCGAGGTACAGCATGAGCCAAGCAGGATGGTGCCTTTATAAACACTTGTCTGCGCCACAACAGATTGGGGCTAACCACCAGGCCCCCTACCGGCGCCATAGGCAAAACGTAAAAAAAAATAATAATAATAATAATAATAAAATTGAGGCCGATATAGAAAACATTGGCGGGCTATATCCGCCATATACCCCCAAGATATTACGACCCCGACACACCACTCCACCCACATGCCCTTCTCGGTGGCTATGCAGCTGTCTGCAATATTTTCACGCTGCAGAAAACCAACCGCAGCTTTTCACTGCTGCTATATATTTATGATTCGTGTCATAGGCTACATCACAGAATAATATTACACAGAAATGACACTTAAAATGTTATTAATTGGAGCTAAGGAGACCGAACACTTGCATTGAAAGTTCACGAGTCAGGTTCAGCAGGCTGCAGCTCCCTACGCTAACATTACATAACCGAGACTGAGGCATTAGGGTGGGCTGGTACCAGTACCAGTACCGTTACTAATGGTACCAGCTAAACGGTACGGTACCTGTACCAGATTGCTCGGTACCGGTACCAGATTGCTCGGATTTATTTATTGGATTTATTGATAATTCTTCATGTCCGATTCTTTTTTTTTTTAGGTTGCTAATAAATATTGTTATTGTTATTAGACTATGATCGAGTACATCCATAATAACTATACATGCTATTTTTTATCGAAAAAATAAATATTCACTTCATTCAGAGAGAGAGAGAGAGAGAGAGAGAGAGAGAGAGAGAGAGAGAGAGAGAGAGAGAGAGAGCACATGTACACAGTCAGTGTTTGTCTGAGGTTGGGCGGGTGAACTGACGTGCTTTCTGATCACTTCTTTGAGTATTTTCACCCACATAACACACAATGGCGCCCAAGAGGAAGACAGGTGCCACTGAAGGCAGTGAGAGAAGGAAAAAAGGATCAATAACAATAGAAGATAAGAAAGAGATCATTGAAAAGTCTGAAAGGGGTGTTCGTGTGTCTCAGCTTGCTATGCAGTACGGTCGTTCTACATCCACAATTTGCACCATTTTGAAGAAAAGGGAAGAAATTAAGAAGCTTGATGTTGCGAAAGGAGTGAAAACTATGCATTCTACCAAACAAAGGCCCAAGCTATTGGAAGATGTTGAGAAACTGATGTTGCTGTGGATTAATGACAAGCAGTTAGCAGGTGACTCCCTCAGGGCTCGGTTCTTGGCCCAGTGCTCTTCATTATTTACATCAACGACGCGGATGTTGGACTCAATAACCGCATTAGTAAATTTGCAGACGACACAAAGATTGGTAACTCGGTTCTCACTGACGAAGACAGGCAAAGCCTCCAAGAGGATTTGCACAAAATTTCAGCTTGGTCGGATAGATGGGAGATGCCCTTTAACGTAGACAAGTGCCAGGTCCTTCAAGTTGGAACGAGGAATAAGAAGTTTGATTACGAAATGCGCGGCGTTAAACTCAAAAGCGTTCAATGCGTCAAGGACTTGGGTGTCAAAATCGCGTCAAACCTCAAATTCTCACAGCAATGCATCGATGCAGCAAATAAAGCGAACAGAATGTTGGGCTTCATTAAAATAAACTTTTTATTTAAGAATAAAGATGTAATACTCCCGCTCTACAACAGTTTAGTCAGACCCCACTTGGAATATGCGGTACAGTTTTGGTCTCCCCACCATGCAAAGGATATTGCTAAATTAGAAGGTGTTCAGCGTCGGGCAACGAAAATGATCCCTTCCTTGCGCAACAAATCCTACGAAGAAAGGCTTTCTACCCTTAACATGTTCTCTCTTGAGAAACGTCGCCTCCGAGGAAAACTGATCGAATGTTTTAAAATACTTAATGGTTTCACGAATGTAGACAGATCAACATTGTTTATGATCGATGACACTTTGCGCACGAGGAACAATGGCGTAAAACTCAGATGTAGACAAGTAAATTCCGACTGCACCAAATTTTTCTTCACCAACGTTGTAGTGCGAGAATGGAATAAGCTCCCATCATCAGTGGTCCAGTGTAACACGATTGACTCCTTCAAAAATAAGCTCGACCGTCACTTCCTTCAACTTAATATCAACTAGAGTAGCAATGCAACGTTTTGGAGTCTTCTGATTAATGTAAAATCACTTAGGTTTAAGGACAGACCACCAAGTCTGGACCATGGGGTCTGTGTGGTCTGATTTTCTATGTAAATCTATGTAAATATGTGCTAAGGCAAAGGCACTGTATTTGGACCTTGTGAAGAAGACATCAGGCACAACGTCTGAAGATGAGGATGCATTTAAGGCCAGCCGTGGGTGGTTCGAGAATTTTAAAAAGAGAACCGGTATACATAGTGTAGCCAGACATGGAGAAGCTGCAAGCTCTGATACTGCAGCTGCAGAAAAATATGTGGCAGAGTTCAAAAAATTCGTTTCTAGTGAGGCCTTCCTACCCCAGCAAGTTTTCAACTGTGATGAGACGGGACTTTTCTGGAAAAAAATGCCCAAGAGAACATACATAACCAAAGAGGAAAAAAGTTTGCCTGGCCATAAGCCTATGAAAGACAGGCTCACACTCTTGTTGTGCGCCAATGCAAGTGGAGATCTAAAAGTCAAGCCAATGCTCGTCTATCATTCTGAAAATCCAAGAGTGTTCAAGAAATTTAATGTCCAGAAAAATCGATTGAATGTGACGTGGAGGGCCAATAGCAAAGCTTGGGTGACACAACAATTTTTCATTGAGTGGGTTAACGAAGTTTTTGGCCCCTCAATGAAGAAATATCTTCAAGAAAATAACTTGCCACTCAAAGCCTTGCTTGTGCTAGATAATGCTCCAGCACATCCGTCAGGGCTGGAAGACACCTTGCTGAAGGATTTTCAATTCATAAAAATCAAGTTCCTTCCCCCCAACACCACTCCACTCCTCCAACCATTGGACCAGCAAGTCATCGCTAACTTCAAGAAACTGTATACGAAGGCGCTATTCCAGAGGTGTTTCGATGTTACAGAAAATACACAGCTGACCCTAAGGGACTTTTGGAAGGATCATTTCAATATCCTAAGCTGCTTAAATCTCATCGATCAGGCCTGGCAGGGAGTAACAGTGAGGACCCTGAATTCGGCTTGGCGGAAACCGTGGCCTGAGTGCATCCAAGACCGAAACTTTGAAGGTTTCCAGGCCGAGTATGTGGAGTCAACAGTGCATGTCATTGATGAAATTGTCTCTCTAGGAAAATCTTTGGGCTTGGAAGTCAATGGCGAGGATTTGGAGGAGTTGGTGGAGGAGCACACTCAAGAACTTACAACCGACGAACTCATCCAGCTTCACAAGGAACAGCAGAAAGAGGTGATAGAAGAGCTTTCGTCAGGAGAGAAGGAGGTAAGGAAGGACACCATCCCCTCTAGTGACATTAAGAAGGCCTTGAAAAATTGGGAGGAATTGCAAGGTTTTATTGAAAAGCATCACCCTAATAAAGAAGTGTCTGGCCGACCAATTAACTTATTTAATGAGAATGCACTTTCACATTTTAGAGACATGCTAAAACGCAGGGAAAAGCAAACACCGTTAGACATTCTTGGTAAAGCTACCTAAAAGACAGCAAAGTGATTCTGAGAGCTCCTCTGATTCAGAGGCCTCTCTCCCCACAGTAAC
This sequence comes from Eriocheir sinensis, assembly GCF_024679095.1. Classification (NCBI taxonomy): domain Eukaryota; kingdom Metazoa; phylum Arthropoda; class Malacostraca; order Decapoda; family Varunidae; genus Eriocheir; species Eriocheir sinensis. The sequence goes on from NC_066561.1 coordinate 2,780,070, forward strand.
CCCACTCCTCCTCCCCACCTCCACATCAAGCCCATGAAGTCTTCAATTTATCAACATAAAGGTAAGTTAATGTATACGAAGTTGTATTGTTTGTGTAATTCTAAAAAAATATACCTATATATTTAATTTTTTTCAAAATTTTTTGGGCCTGGAACGAATTAAGTGGAACTCTATTAATTTCAATAGGAAAAGTCGTTTTAGAATACGAGTAAATTGGTTTACGAGCTCGGTCTTGGAACGAATTAAACTCGTATTCCAAGGTACCACTGTATTAGCAACCTAAAAAAAAGAATCGGACATGAAGAATTATCCAGTAAATCTAAAAAAATAAATCCAATAATAAAATAATGGAGACGGGAGCTATGATGAAAACGAAAAGCAGGACAAAATGGTGGGAACTTGGGAAGACGGTCAACCAGGCAGTGATTCAGCAGCCAGCACAACATTCAAGGATTATCGTCCCACAGGGCCCATATCGGTACGGCATGGAGACTGGCCACCCCCGCTCCGCCGAGCGCCACCAAGATCCAAACGGTACCAGCACTAGAGGTAATGGTCAGTTTTTTTTTTTTTTTTTTTTTTTTTTTTTTAAAGCAAAGGAGACAGCTCAAGGGCACAAAAAAGTAAACATTAATAAAAAAAAAGCCCGCTACTCGCTGCTCCTAAAAAGAATCCAAAGAGGTGGCCGAAAGATAGGTCAGTTTCGGGAGGAGAGGTGTCCTGATACCCTCCTCTTGAAAGAGTTCAAGTCGTAGGCAGGAGGAAATACAGATGAAGGAAGATTGTTCCAGAGTTTACCAGCGTGAGGGATGAAAGAGTGAAGATGCTGGTTAACTCTTGCATAAGGGGTTTGGACAGTATAGGGATGAGCATGAGTAGAAAGTCGAGTGCAGCGGGGCCGCGGGAGGGGGGAGGCATGCAGTTAGCAAGTTCAGAAGAGCAGTCAGCGTGGAAATATCGATAGAAGATAGAAAGAGAGGCAACATTGCGGCGGAATTTAAGAGGTAGAAGACTATCAGTATGAGGAGGAGAGCTGATGAGACGAAGAGCCTTTGCCTCCACTCTGTCCAGAAGAGCTGTGTGAGGAGCCCCCACACATGAGATGCATACTCCATACGAGGGCGGACAAGGCCCTGTACATGGACAGCAACTGTGCAGGGAGAAGAACTGGCGGAGACGGTACAGAACGCCCAGCCTCGAGGAAGCTGATTTAGTAAGAGATGAGATATGAAGTTTCCAGTTGAGATTTTGAGTTAAGGATAGACCGAGGATGTTTAGTGTTGAGGAAGGTGATAGCTGGGTGTTGTCAAAGAATAGGGATAGTTGTTTGGAAGATTGTGTCGAGTGGATAGGTGGAGAAACTGTGTTTTGAGGCGTTGAAGGACACCAGGTTCTTCTTGCCCCAATCGGAAATAATAGTAAGGTCTGAGGCTAAGCGTTCTGCAGCCTCCAGCCTTGAGTCGTTAAGTTCCTGAAGGGTGGGTCTTCTATTAAAAGAAGTTGAATAATGCAGAGTGGAATCATCGGCGTAGGAATGGATAGGACAGTTCGTTTTGGAAAGAAGATCATCAATGAACAACAGAAAAGAGTGGAGATAGGACAGAACTGTGGGACACCACTGTTAATAGATTTAGGAAGAACAGTGACCGTCTACCACGGCAGAAATAGAACGGTCAGAAAGGAAACTGGAGATAAAGGTACAGAGAGAAGGATAGAAACCGTAGGAGGGTAGTTTAGAAAGCAAAGATTTGTGCCAGACCCTATCAAAAGCTTTTGATATGTCCAGCGCAATAGCAAAGTTTCACCGAAACGGCTAAGAGAGGATGACCAAGAGTCAGTTAAGAAGGCTAGGAGATCACCAGTAGAACGCCCTTGCGGAACCCATACTGGCGATCAGATAGAGGGTCAGAAGGAAAGGTGCTTTTGAATCTTCCGGTTAAGGATTGATTCAAAAGCTTTAGATAGACAAGAAAGTAAAGCAATAGGACGGTAGTTTGAGGGATTGAGCGGTCACCCTTCTTAGGTACAGGCTGTATGAAGGCATACTTCCAGCAAGAAGGAAAGGTAGATGTTGACAGGCAGAGGCGAAAGAGTTTGACCAGGCAGGGTGACAGCACGGAGGCACAGTTTTAAGGACAATAGGAGGCACTCCATCAGGTCCATAAGCCTTCTGAGGATTGAGGCCAGAGAGGCATAGAAAACATCATTTTGAAGAATCTTTATAACAGGCATAAAGGAGTCAGAGGGGGATGAGTAGGAGGAATATGCCCAGAATCGTCCAGAGTGGAGTTTTAGAAAAGTTTGAGAGAAGAGTTCAGCCTTAGAGATAGATGAGACGGCAGTGTTGCTGTCAGGACTGAGGAGTGGAAGGAAAGATGAAGAAGTGAAGTTGGAGGAGATGTTTTGGCTAGATGCCAGAAGTCACGGGAAGAGTTAGAGAAAGCAAGGTTTTGACATTTTCTATTAATGAAAGAATTTTGGTTAGTCGGAGAATAGATTTGGCACGATTTCAGGCAGAAATGTAAAGTTCATAATTAGCATTAGTTTGAAGGCTCTGGTATCTTTTGTGAGCTACCTCTATCATTGACAGCACGAGAACAAGCGTGATTAAACCAAGGCTTTTTAGCGTGAGGAGTAGAGAAAGAACGAGGACTGTATGCCTCCATTCCAGAGACAATCACCTCTGTGATGCGCTGAGCACACAGAGGGTCTCTATCCTGGAAGCAATAATCATTCCACGGAATGGAAAAGTACATCCTCAGGTCGTCCCACCGAGCTGAAGCAAATGCCAGAAGCATCGCCTTCGGTGGGTCCAGAGGGTGTACAGGAGCGATAGGACAGGATGCAGAAATAAGATTGTGATCGGAGGAGCCCAACGGAGAGAACAGTTTGACAGAATAAGCAGAAGGGTTTGAGGTAAGGAAGAGGTCTAGAATGTTGGGCCGATCTCCAAGACGGTCAGGAATACGTGTAGGGTGCTGGACCAACTGCTCTAGGTCGTTGAGGATAGCAAAGTTGTAGGCTTGTTCACCAGGATGGTCAGTGAAAGAGGATGAAAGCCAAAGCTGAGGAACATTGAAATCTCCTAGGATGGAGATTTCAGCGAAGGGAGAGTGGGTCAAGATGTGCTCCACTTTAGAATTCAAATAGTCAAAGAATTTTACATAGTTGGTAGAGTTAGGTGAGACATAAACAGCACAGATGTATTTAGTAATAGAATGACAGTGAAGTCTTAACCAGATGGTGGAAAATTCAGAAGAGTCAAGGTCGTGGGCACGAGAGGAAGTGATGTCGTTGCGCACGTAGGCGCAACATCCAGCTTTGGATTGAAATTTAGGATAGAGATAGTAGGAGGGAACAGAGTAGAGATTGCTGTCAGTAGCCTCAGAAACCTGTGTTTCGGTAAGGAAGAGAAGGTGAGGTTTAGAGGAGGAGAGATGATGTTCCACAGAATGAAAATTAGAGCGAAGACCGCGAATGTTGCAGAAATTGAGAAGAAAGAGGTTCGAGGAGTTATCAAGACACCTCTCGGGTCGGCAGCCAGAAGGGGAGTCCTCCCTGGGGGAATTTGTGGTCCCCCCCCCAGTGCCGAGTGATCATGAGTCTTCCCGGCACTGGGTACCGGTACCGGGTGCCGGTTGAATAGATTCTTCCCGGCACCCAGTACCGGTACCAGGTGCCGGCTGAATCGATTCTTCTCGGCACCCGGTACCCAGTGGCGGGAAGAATCTATTCAGCCGGCACTCGGTACCGGTACCCAGTGCCAGGAAGACTCATGATCACTCGGCACTGACCATTACCGCTAGTGCTGGTACCGTTTGGATCTTGGTGGCGCTCGGCGGCGCACGGGTCTGGCCAGTCGCTATGCAGTACCGGTATGGGCCCTGTGGGACGACAAGCCTCGAATGTTGTGCTGGCTGCTGAGTCACTACCTCGCTGACCGTCTTCCCAAGTTCCCACCATTTTGTCCTGCTTTTCGTTTCCATCATAGCTCCCGTCTCTATTATTTTATTATTGGATTTCTTGGATGATTCTTCATGTCCGAATCTTTTTTTTTAGGATACTAATGTATATTATTATTGTTATTATTTTATCGAAAAATTTTCACTTCATTCAGGGGAGAGAGAGAGAGAGAGAGAGAGAGAGAGAGAGAGAGAGAGAGAGAGAGAGAGAGAGAGAGAGAGAGAGAGAGAGAGAGAGAGAGAGAGAGAGAGAGAGAGAGAGAGAGAGAGAGAGAGAGAGAGAGAGAGAGAGAGAGAGAGAGAGAGAGAGAGAGAGAGAGAGAGAGAGAGAGAGAGAGAGAGAGAGAGAGAGAGAGAGAGTTTTCTTTACAGAAAATTTATTTAGGAATTTCATCAGACGGCATTAAGATAAAAAAAAAACTCTTGGGTACCGGTACTAACGGTACCTGAGTTTTCGGTACCAGTACTACCGGTACTCAAATTAACGGTACTTGCCCATCCCCAGACTGAGCCTTTCCGAGACCCATTCACAGACCCGTCTTCATTATGTAATCGTCTCGTCATCAGAGTCCGTCTGATAAGTTTCTCCGTGTAAATGTCGGACAAGTACTTGTTTTAAATCATTAAATATGCTTATTGAGTAAGCACATTATGAAAATCTCCATGCATGGTAAAAGTCACCAAATCAAGTGTTGCGTTATTACTGCTTTCACTACATCAATGCTCTTAATTATTTTAATTATTGTATTTCATTTCACGTTATTTTTATTTGTTTATTTATTTTCATTCGTTGATTTATTTTCTAATCATCGGGGCCCCCTGAATGCACGGGACTGAAGCTGCAGCCTCATTAACCTCCATGTAAATCCGCTACTGGTCTGCACGGCGACTGCCCACGACGGGATTCAAACCCGGGCCCGCACATTCGTAGTTCGGGACGCTAACCACTAAACCGTAGAGGCGGTGGTGCCTTATGTAAAAGATTTATAAATAATGATAATAATTCCCCAAAACATCCTCTATCATTTCTTTGTAGAGCTTTCCTCTACTCACCATTATCATACACACATGCCGGCAGCATATTTACCAAGTCTCTTATGGTTCAGCATAAGGAGAAATTAGGACCAATCAGCGCGCGCGGTGACCGCAGGGGTGCTGGGGGGGACTGGCCAGGCCGCCACCCACAAGTAAAGAAAATGGAATTGAAGGGTTACTTGTGTGTGTGTGTGTGTGTGTGTGTGTGTGTTGCCGGCGGTACCTGTGTGTGGGTATGGGTGTGGGTGGGTGGGTGAGTGTTGTCCGCGGTGCGCGTGTGTGTGTGTGTGTGTGTGTGTGTGTGTGTGTGTGTGTGTGTGTGTGTGTGTGTGTGTGTGTGTTGCTGTGTGTGTGTGTGTGTGTGTGTGTGTGTGTGTGTGTGTGTGTGTGTGTGTGTGTGTGTGTGTGTGTGTGTGTGTGTGTGTGTGTGTGTGTGTGTGTGTGTGTGTGTGTGTGTGTGTGTGTGTGATGTCTGCGGGCCCTGTACCCTCTTACCACCTCCCTCTTTACACCCCCTTAACTACCTCCTAACCGCTTAATCCATATCGTTACAGTTATAATATCGGCACCTCTGATAACACAGCACAGTGATTGTAACATCGTCTGTATCGTCACTGCGGTGATAATACTAACTCACATTATATTTACTACTTTTGGTATCTATTACTATATTTATTATTTCTAAGATGCAAAATGTGAAATGGACACACACACACACACACACACACACACACACACACACACACACACACACACACACACACACACACACACACACACACACACACACATGCACACAAGCTCCGCGGACAACACACACAGCAATACACACACACACACACACACACACACACACACACACACACAGGCACCGCGGACAACACACACAGCAACACACACACACACACACACACACAGGCACCGCGGACAACACACACAGCAACACACACACACACACACACACACACACACACACACAGCAACACACACACACACAGGCACCGCGGTTCCCCCCCACCCACAGGCACCGCAGGCAACACACACAGGCACCGCGGACAACACACACACACACACACACACACACACACACACACACACACAGCAAGACACACCCACACACACAGGCACCGCGGACAACACCCATAGACACACACAGGCACCGCAGGCAACACACACACACACACACACACACACACACAGCAAGACACACACACACACACACACAGCAAGACACACACACACACACACACAGCAAGACACACACACACACACACAGCAAGACACACACACACACAGCAAGACACACACACACACACACACAGCAAGACACACACACACACACACAGCAAGACACACACACACACACACAGCAAGACACACACACACACACACACAGCAAGACACACACACACACACACACACACACACACAGGCACCGCGGACAACACCCATAGACACACACAGGCACCGCAGGCAACACACACACACACACACACACACACACACACACACACACACACACACACACACACACACACACACACAGGCACCGCAGGCAACACACACACACACACACACACACACACACACACAGCAACACACACACACACACACACACACACACACACAGGCTCTGGAACGCCAGAGAGAAAGAATCAACGCCTGAAGATGAATAAGAAGAAAACGAATGCAGACCAATATTCTATCAGAGGACGTGACAGTAGAGAGAATAGTTGAGTTCACGATGAAAAGTTAGTCCGAGGGGAAACTAAAAAAATTACTGCAGGATTCACTAGCATAGACAAATATCTTACGTGGAGTACTTTTATCCGTATATAACTATATATACACCACAACACGAAATCTCTAAGTAACACAAAGTTGGCGACCTGCTGACTCCATCGTGACGTCACGACCAATCAGCACCCCTTTAATCCTTATTTTATACCACATTTACTATTTTACATGAAGAAAAAATAGCACCATAGCTAAATTTAGGGGCAATTTTAGTCATACAGACAGAATTTGAAATAAATATGTTGACCGGAAACATGTCCATTCTGGCGAGAGGTATTTTTGGGGCAGGAGGCGTGAACGTGGCAACATCAGCTGTGTGCTGCTCTCAGATCAAAGCTGAAAACGTTGAGGACAACGTTGAGTGAGCTCGGGGCAACACTCATATGATGATTGATATTCTGAAACAGCAGCCCTGCATCTGGCAGGTGAAAAATAAACATTACAAGAATAACAATGACTGGCGAGGCGGTGCAAGAGTCGCCTCGTGAGGCCTAGTGTGGACGCAGCTTTAGGGTCGATAGATTACGTCACTATAGTAACATCTAGCCTAGTCATATTCACATACATGAATTACTCGTTAGAAGGTAAGGACTTAGATTATATAAAAATGCGTTTGTCCCTCACCAGGTACGGCGGTTAGTCGGTGTAACTGGGTTAATGGAGTGAGCGCCAAGTAAATAAAGCGACTTTGCGCCTGCGCGTCTCGTTCACGATACCTTACCAGGATTAAGTAAATCAACGATCAGTAATTATCGCTTAATATTATAAATAAATACCCTTATTGAAGAAACTATTTAGCAACTTGTATAAAAATAAAATAATAAAGTGAGTAGTGAGGTTTCAAAATGTCTGCAGTCAGTTGTTGCCATGACAACGTTGACCACAATTTTTTTTAATGTGATCGGTGATCGGAAGTTAGTTTGTGAAGTTCCGATCTCCACAGTCCGATTACCTTTTACAAAGATGATCCAATCTTTGCATTCCGATCGCCAATTGCTGTTCCGATCAGATCGGAAGATCGGACGATCGGATTGATGATCGGATGTGCCCAGCTCTGTGCGTCACCCATGCATGCCATCATCGCCTCCTATTACCTCCGTCATTATAACATACGTTCCTTCAACTTAATATCAACTAGAGTAGAAATGCAACGTTTTGGAGCCTTCTGATTAATGTAAAATCACTTAGATTTAAGGACAGACCACCTATAATCTGGACCATGGGGTCTGTGTGGTCAGATTTTCTATGTAAATCTATGTAAATCTCTCTCTCTCTCTCTCTCTCTCTCTCTCTCTCTCTCTCTCTCTCTCTCTCTCTCTCTCTCTCTCTTTCTCTCTCTCTTTTTATTAGTCGTTCACACACACACACACACATACACACACACACACACACACACACACACACACACACACACACACACACACCTTTTAGTTGTCTTTTCGTCCTGCACACTATTATCACACTGGATTAATATATAAACCACCGAGTACCACAGATTTTTATTAGGATCACTAAAAGCAACACTGATTAACAAAGTTCATCATGTATATTTTTTTTATGAAAAACTGCACAACTGTGATACTTAACAAGTAAGTTTTTATCTTTTATAGTTTATATTTGTTAGTAAACTATCATATGTATGCATTTTTGTAATGCTCAGCAGGGAAATCCATTTATTTCCAATATAGTGTTAGGTTAACGTGAGTTCGGAGGTTACGTGGGGGTTGCTTTAAAACATATATAAAAGAAAAATTGGGGTTTAATAAACTCAAACTGTGTTCTCTGATGTATTTTCACATTCTAGAAATCTTGCGACCCCCAGAAGTATCGACCTTAGAGGGGTGGCGACCCCCAGAAGTATCGACCTTAGAGGGGTGGCGACCCCCAGAAGTATCGACCTTAGAGGGGTGGCGACCCTAGTTGAGAACCTCTGCCTTTAAATAATGACTTGAAGCTGCTGCTATAGTTTAAGCATTTTTTATATACACTAGTTTTGAAATGTATTCAATATATTCAATATTCTCTAATCCGAACATCAATATGAAAACTTAACACTCCAAGCCCAGGTTTATCTTAATTTTGTAGCCAGCCAGTCCAAACCCTCATAAATGCCATCAGAGGTAGGGGCACACGTGGGCTGGATATGCCAGTCCCTCTGAAGGCTGTGGAGGCCAAGCGAGTCTGTGATGGTGGCGAGGGGCGGGGCACAAGGCAGGTCCCGCTTGTTGGCCAGCACCAGCAGGGGACAGCCGGCTATCTCCTCGTCACGCATCTGAGAGGAGGAGGAAAAGGTTAGGTAAAGTTGGGAGCATACGCTATAGCTGTGCGCCACCTGCCATGTCACTTTACTACCGATGCAACAACAGTTACTACTAATACAACCCACCTACGGAGCTAGATAAGACAAATCATGATCCGGATCACTCAGATCACGAGAATCCAGACCTCTCTGGTAAATAGAACACGGGCTCTGCTATCAGATCAGTGATCTTAAAAGGATCATCGTATATAGATGAGATCTTAAACTGAATCCATACCGTCCATCACGCCCACTTAGCAAACGAACAACAGTGGGTGGCTTCATCTGTCAGACAGACTCTACCTCAAAGGCAAGGCTGATTTTTTTTCTATAAATTTGATTAACCCACTACGTAATCTTTCAACCCTAGTTGTTGCAGTGCCACAAATATAAATAAATATATTAATGAAAAATAAATGAAATAATGATGAGAATTTTAATTGCATTAGGTCCTGCAGCCTCTCACCATCACGTCGAGCTCTTCCTTCGCCTCGGACAGCCTGGCGGGGTCATTGGAGTCAACCACGTACACAATGGCGGAGGTGTTGGTGAAGTAGTGCCGCCACAGGGGTCGCAGCTTTTCCTGGCCGCCCACGTCCCATACGGTAAACGAGATGTTCTTGTACTCCACTGTCTCCACATTGAATCCTACAACGTGGTAAACTTATTAGTAAGGATCTGACTTATTCTTTATTTTTTTTTACAACAAAGGAGACAGCTCAAGGGCACAAAAAAGGGAAACAGTAACAAAAAAAAAGCCCGCTACTCGCCGCTCCTAAAAAGAATCCAAAGAGGTGGCCGAAAGAGAGGTCAATTTCGGGAGGAGAGGTGTCCAGATACCCTCCTCTTGAAGGAGTTCAAGTCGTAGGCAGGAGGAAATACAGATGAAGGAAGATTGTTCCAGAGTTTACCAGCGTGAGGGATGAAAGAATGAAGATGCTGGTTAACTCTTGCATAAGGGGTTTGGACAGTATAGGGATGAGCATGAGTAGAAAGTCGCTTGCAGCGGGGCCGCGGGAGGGGGGGAGGCATGCAGTTAACAAGTTCAGAAGAGCAGTCAGCTTGAAAATAACGATAGAAGATGGAAAGAGAGGCAACATGGCGGCGGAAATTAAGAGGTAGAAGACAATCAGTAAGAGGAGGAGAGCTGATGAGACGAAGAGCCTTAGACTCCACTCTGTCCAAGAGAACTGTGTGAGTGGAGTGAGTGGACACGTGAGATGCATACTCCATACGAGGGCGGACAAGGGCCCTGTATATTACATTCAGTATGCATTTATCAAAAGTAAACAATGCTTGTCTATATATCTATCTAAAATAATCTATGCGTATCTATCTATATTATCTATATGTTTATCTCTCTCTCTCTCTCTCTCTCTCTCTCTCTCTCTCTCTCTCTCTCTCTCTCTGTGTGTGTGTGTGTGTGTGTGTGTGTGTGTGTGTGTGTGTGTGTGTGTGTGTGTGTGTGTGTGTGTGTGTGTAATCCATTAGTTCTAGTTTTTTAAAGCACAGTAAAGCAAAAGCAGACGCTTTTCACAGAAACGGGACACCGCTGGATAGTGTTTGATATTCCCTGTTAATGTACTAAACTACTGCAGTATATAAAAACTGGAAAGTCCGAAAACTATGTAAAAGTAATGCTATACATATAAAATAGTATAATATGATAGTGCAAAATACAATTAAGAACACACATTTCACAATATTACCACATGGTGCGATAAAACAACTGTTATTACATGGCCTCACCAATGGTCGGGACAGTGGATACAACTTCCCCAAGCTTCAGTTTGTAGAGAATCGTAGTCTTCCCGGCGCCGTCAAGACCGACTGGAAGAAACAAAATGTTGAGGAGACATAATTACTTTAATGTGCAACTTTTGAAAGAGAGAGAGAGAGAGAGAGAGAGAGAGAGAGAGAGAGAGAGAGAGAGAGAGAGAGAGAGAGACCCAAGACCCTCACAGTGAGTGTCTGTCGAGTATGGCTTACCCATTAAAATCCTGCAGGGTTTTTTGCTCTGAACCAAGGACAGTATGCGAGACAGTAGTAGTCCCATCTTGCTGGGCCAGTAACTAAACAGGTGGAAATATAAGTAACCTTGACACTTGTTGATGAGAAAAGGAAGCAAAAAGCAGACCGAGAGGTGCACCGGTGTGGGTGGTATGAGGGGAGCGGGATTGAATGGTAGAGTCCAGCGTTGAGCCAGGCATATATGAGCGAGGCGAGGCTCCACGTGTCCCGAAACACGGGACGCAGGGCACGCTGGCAGTGTGTGTGTGGCTGTGAGGACGACGGCAGTAACTACTAGTGGTGCAACCCATGACTCACACATCGATTGTTTTCTCTCGGTACAAATAACGTTGCAACCTAATCTCTCTCTCTCTCTCTCTCTCTCTCTCTCTCTCTCTTCTTTATTTTTTTACATCTTACATAGTGCAATAGTTTACAGTTATGTTGATGAGCGGGCAGCGGCCCGCCGCTGGGGGAAATCTCTCTCTCTCTCTCTCTCTCTCTCTCTCTCTCTCTCTCTCTCTCTCTCTCTCTCTCTCTCTCTCTCTCTCTCTCTCTCTCTGTGTGTGTCAGACTGACATTTAAATTGATACGTGTAACATTCTATATCATTTCATTCCTTAATTAATTGTTTATATTTGAGTTTTACTGATTAATTAATTACTAATACATTTATTAATCTCAGGGTTAAGCAGGACATTAGTGCCTGGCTGGGGTACACTGTCTTGGTACTGTAAAGCCATTTAATGTGGGCTAATTTATGTATAATTTCAAAGACTAATGCGCCCTTGCATACTCGTAAAGTTTAGAGCCGCATAACGTAAGGACTCTTGATTTAGACATGAAGCCACAGAAGTCGTTTTATGAATCTCGCTAAAATGGAGGAGGTTGTAGAGGTCGAGGAGTAGGTTGTCAGAGGCTGCGACGGAGGTGGCGATGGCCGAGGTATAGGTATGTTAAGGAGGCTGAGGAGGAGGTTGCTGGGGTTGGAGAGGAAGTATTAGTTGTTGAGGAGGAGGTTAATTGTTCAGATCTAAGATGAGGTTCTGGAGGTCGATGATAAGGTTCTGGAGGTCGAGAAGGAAGTTTTGGGGTAGTTGAAGTTTTGAGATCGTAAAGGTTTGGGGGGTTAAGCAAGAGGTTGAGGTCTAGGAGATTCTGGAGGTCGATGAGGTTTTGGAAGTCAGGAGGTGGTGGAAGTCGAGGAGAAGGTTGTGGTTGTGAAGGCTGAGGAGGTGGTGGTGGATACTTTTGTGGTAGCGACCCTAAATACCGTCTTGACCTGGACTGGCGACCCTAAATGCGTGAACATGTTGTATTTCTTACCAATCATGAAACGTGTTATCGCCTCCATACATTTACCTACGGGTGCTTGTTTTCTTTAATATAGATCGCGAATGTAGTATATATTATTTGAGGCTTGTACAGTATCATTTGAGATAAAATATGAACTACTATTGATTGATTGATAGTTTATTGTTGCAAGTAAACAACAAAGGAGAAGGGAGTAACATGCCATCCCAACCCCCAGGCAGTACGTAATGTGATTATACAACTAGGAATACACGTGGAGGAAGGCTAGCACCAGGAAACTGAAAAGATACAATGGTGGGAGACAAGTGCTAGAAAAATAAAGGTCTTGATTTAGTCAGGGGTTTAAAGTCGCTTAACGCACCCTGTTGTGTACGTATATTGGTGAGGTTAGTGTGAATATATGGTAATTATAATAAAATAATAAAATAATAATAATGATAATGATAATAATAATAATAATAATGATAATAATTTAATAACGTACATATATGCACCTGATTAACGAGACATGTTTGAAATAGGCCGTTTCGTCGATTAATCTATTACAATGGCATGCAATATAAAGTGTAGACTATGAAGTACTCCACGACAGTCCAAGCCTAGAACACTGTATATACGGAACATTGTGATCCATGCCACTAGACTACAAGATATTAGCACCGTTGATTCATATATATTTCAATTACAAGTAAATGCATATTAGAGTAGTCTATCTCTATAGTGCTCCATACACTTGCTTATAAGTCTTCCCAATGCGATATAAGTGGGCTGCTATTTGCATGCGTACCAAAAGTTTAGTCTGATGCAACCCCTGCCAGGCCTGTCACTTCCACTAAGACACCGATTGAAGTAAGGAGGTGCAGAGAGAGAGAGAGAGAGAGAGAGAGAGAGAGATTTCCTGTTTCGTCAGCCGGTCTTGTCCCTGAACACGACGCATTTAAGGTGTATCACTTCATGACGCATCTCAGTGAGTGATATGGTGCAACCTTAACTCTCTCTCTCTCTCTCTCTCTCTGAACTTCTTACTTCAATCGGTGTCTTAGTGGAAGTGACAGGCCTGACAGGGGTTGCATCAGACTAAAATTTTAGTACGCATGCAAATACCAGCCCACTTATATCCCATTGGGAAGACTTATAAGCAAGTGTATGGAACACTATAGAGATAGATTACTCTAACATGCATGACTAGTAATAAACAATTACTTGTACTCAGGGTTAGAACCAAACTAAGAGAGAGAGAGATAGATAGATAGATATTTTTTTTTTTTACGTCGTGGCCTATTGCGCCGGTAGGCTTCTTCCCGGTGGATCCTGAATTCCTGACGGTGGGTCCTGATGGTCGGCCCAGCCCGTTCTGGCGCAGGTGAGTGTTTATAGTGGCGCCATCTTGCATTAGCTCATGTTGTCCTCCCGGAGCTCATCTTTAATCCTAGAATCTAGAGTCCGCGTTGATAGATGTTCTTCTGGACAGCATGTGGGTAGTTTTGAGCCACTCGGCGGCGGCTGAAAAATCCCAGCTTAATGGCACCGGTCGGGGATTGAACACGCGTCCTCCTGAACGCGGGGCCGTCACGCTATCCATTCAGCCACCGCCTCTCCATTTAATGAACGATATCAGGATATATGGCTTTCCCATTAGAGCCATTGATCATTGGAACAGCCTGGACAGAGGTGATTCAAACCGAAACTCAAATAAGTTTAAAGTTAAGATTGACTTACCGGTTGAGAGTTCAGTAATTATGCAGCCGAAGTAGGCTTGTGATTTTCAAAACACAGACTATTTTATCATGGGTGGAATATATATATATATATATATATATATATATATATATATATATATATATATATATATATATATATATATATATATATATATATATATATATATATATATATATATATATATATATATATATATATATATATATATATATATATATATATATATATATATATATATATATATATATGTATATATATATATATATATATATATATATATATATATATATATATATATATATATATATATATCACCATCTCTCCTCCTCTAAACTTCACCTCTTCCTCACCGAAACACAGGTCTCGGCGGCTACTGACAGCAATCTTTACTTTGTTCACTCCTACTATCTCTATCCTAAATTTCAATCCAAAGCTGGATGTTGCGTCTACGTGCGCAACGACATCATTTGCTCTTGTGCCCACGACCTTGACTCTTCTGAATTCTCCACCATCTGGCTAAGACTTCCTTGTCGTGCTATTACTAAATACATCTGTGCTGTTTATATCTCACCTAACTCTACTAACATGCAGAATTCTTTGACTACTAAATTTGAACTCTAAAGTGGAGCACATCTTGACCCACTCTCCCTTCACTGAAATCTCCATCTTAGGAGATTTCAATGTTCACCACCAGCTTTGGCTTTCATCCTCTTTCACTGACCAGCCTGGTGAACAAGCCTACAACTTAATTTGCTCTCCTCAATGATCTAGAGCAGTTGGTTCAGCACCAATGGCGTAGTTAGGCTTGGGCTATCGGAGCTAGAGCCCGGAATGTTTTATGAATAGCCCCGGACCTCAGACCTCGACGGTGGGAGGAACCAGGACCCCCGGGGAGTCATGATGGTGACTGTGTGACCGCGGCCTTAATCGTGTCCCTTGCGTGGCAGTCTCGGATTTTTGGACTTCTCAAATGTTCCGTCCCCTTCCTGCTGACCCGATGTCCTCAGCATCCCATGATCTCCCTTTACTGCTTTAATTTGAACTCAACTACGTTTTTGCTGGTGATGACGATGAAAATGAGAAGAAGAAAAGAAGAAGAAGAAGAAGAAGAAGAAGAAAAAGAAGAAGAAGAAGAAGAAATGATAATATGATGATGATAATACATAGATAAACCGAAGGGAAGAGAAAGAAGAAGAGGAGAAGGAGGAAGAGGAGGAGAAGGAGCAGGAGCGAGAAGAGGAACACAAAGTAACACAAAGGAAGAACAAACAACAGCAGACCTGCTGGTCCTTAAGAGGCTGTTTGTGACAAGCTACACTAACTATCTAATCAAAGGTGGAAGATGAAGGACAGCAAAGGCGAAGGCTCCTCCCCACCCTCCATCCCTCAAGCCAAAGCTGACAAGAAAGGAAAAAGAACCATGCAGCATGGAAAAACTGCATGGAAATTATGTAGGAAAGAGGAAAGAACTACCATTACTGCTACCACTAACCGGGCGATAAAAACGGACAAGGACACCAGTGTTCGAAAGAACTTAATGTTATTACGACAATGAGTGATATCTTAGTTGCTGGTTAGAGTCAAAATACTTGTCTAATCTATTCTTGAAGGCCGTAACTGTTGTACTATCAACGACATCACAGGGTAGAGAGTTCCAAACATTAACAACTCGATTGAAGAAGTGTTTGGCTTCGTGCGACGAGAATCTTTTACCACATATTTTGAAATTGTTATTTCTTTTTGTTCTATTTGATCGAACAATTGTAAAGTAATCTTCCGCATTAATACCACTGAATCCTTTAAATATTTTAAACACTTCTATTAGATCGCCTCGCATTCTTCGTTTTGAAAGGCTGAATAAATTTACTTCTTTAAGCCAGCGTTGTTCAAACCGGGGTCCGCGCAGCATAGATCAAAGGGGTACGTGAAAAGACGATGAACACACACACACACACACACACACACACACAGCAGAGACTTCCCATGTTCTATGAAGGAAAAGAGAGAGGGAGGGTCGGGTACCTATATATATGAAGGACGCGTAATGTACGTGTACCAAAATATAATATAATATAAATATAGTATAATATAATTGAGTCTAATCAGCCATGGGGGGTGCGTAACAGTAGGAGAAGGTAATAAAGGGTACAATAGGCGAAAAAGTTTGGACAGCACTGCTTTAAGCCTTTGTTCATAAGATGAATTTCTCAATCTAGGAATCATTTTTGTTACTCTCCGTTGAACCCGTTCTGACTTTTCTACGTCTTTACTGTAATAGGGAGACCAATACTGTACACAGTACTTTAGATGGGGTCGAACCAGCAAATTATACAGTTTTGATATTACTTTTTTCGATTTATTATTAAAAACTCGTCCGATGAAGCCAACCAAATTGTTTACCGTTTTAACTACCTCTGAATAATGCTGACTGGGCTTTAAATCGTTTGATATAGTGATTCCAAGATCCTTTTCTTTACTTACTGCAGAAAGTTGTTGGCCATTCATTACATACCGAACGCGATAGTTATTGTTTACGATGTGCAACACTTTACATTTGTCAACGTTGAATTTCATTTGCCATTGATTGGCCCAACGTGCAAGTCGATCTAGATCTGTTTGTAAAGCTTCCTCGTCGAGTATCGCAGTTACTTTACTAGCAATTTTTGTGTCATCAGCAAATTTTGATATTTTGCAAATTAGCCCATCATCGATATCGTTGACATAAATTAAGAAGAGCATGGGACCAAGTACTGATCCCGCGACCAGCGTGACGGGAGAGCCACTCCTTACCGAGTCGGGTAAAGAGGTACCCCACTGGCTAAGTGGGTTATGGGAGGCTCGTTCATCAGGCATAGTCGCCGCACTACACGACTTTCCCCTCTATGTAGATTAATTTCTGTGTGTTGAGACCTTAGACGGTGACCACTGTCGGTTCACTGTTCCACAATGTCCCCGTAGAGATATACCTCCAACTCTCCCATTTTCTATTATCCTCGGAGAGCATGGGCCATCCTACCTGTTACACCTTCGGGGAAACTGAAAAGAACCGCAGGATAGGATGCCCATTGCCCACTGTATGCCACCAGTTTAATGACGAGATTTTTTATTCTCTTTTTTCTATTACTCTCTCGGTCCCACACGTCCTTCTGCGTGTATCGAAACACACGAGAAATTAATCAAGATCAGCGACCAGCGTGACGGGAGAGCCACTCCTTACCGAGTCGGCCAAAGAGGTACCCCGCTGGCGAGGTGGGTTATGGGAGGCTCGTTCGTCAGGCATAGTCGTCGCACTACACAACTACTATTTTAAGAGACTCATTTTTAATTTCAATGAAGACCGTGTCCACTTTGGTTGTAATATCTGTTTTCATGGATACTGGATGGAGAGAGTTGTGGATATAAAAGATAACGCCTCCACCCTGTCTGTTCTCTCTTTCATGACTAAAAATCGTATAACCCGGCAATCTATATTCCGCAATGAAATCTCTAGTTGAAGTGTCGATCCAAGATTCTGTGACTCCGATGATGTTATAATGATTTGTAACTGCGACTGCTTCTATGTCTTCAAACTTGTTACGTAGGCTACGAGCGTTTATATTTAGTGTGATTCGGGGGTTGCCCGGGTTGAGTGCTCCCTCACGGTGGAGCTGCTCCATGGTGTTCTCACCTTGGCGTTTTTTGGCTTTTGAAGAGCCACTTGGAAGAAGAAGAAGATGATGATGATGATGATGATCTTTATTTGCTTTCTTTGATTTCTCATATTATTCATTCTCTCTCTCTCTCTCTCTCTCTCTCTCTCTCTCTCTCTCTCTCTCTCTCTCTCTCTCTCTCTCTCTCTCTCTTTGCTGTGTAATATGTCTTCGGGGTCTCCAGACACCGTGAGCGTGGTGAGGAGAAGGAAGAAGAGGAGGGAAAGAGAACACCGAGACATACATATGACATAATGTAGTCAATAGTCCAATACTACATAAAAGCGTGCCGAGACGGAAGGGAACCGAACAGACGAGACTCGCCCACACTCACGGTGTCTAGAGAGCCCGAAGACATATTATTACACAGCAGCAGAAAAATATACCGGTAAATTATTAAAGTTTCGTTCCGGCAGAGAGAGAGAGAGAGAGAGAGAGAGAGAGAGAGAGAGAGAGAGAGAGAGAGAGAGAGAGAGAGGACGAATAATATAAGAAATCAAAGAAAGGTACAATACAAAGAAAGATCATCATCATCATCATCTTCTTCTTCTTCTTCTTCTTCTTCTTCTCCAGTTCAACCAAGAGATAGATAGATAGAGGGAGGGTTGTTGTTTTTTTTGTTTTTTTGAGGAAGGACGAAAAATAGGAAGAGTGAATAATATAAGAAATCAAAGAAAGAAAGATATAGTACAATAAAGGAGATGGATGGTGCTTGCCATTTCAGTCGAGAGAGAGAGAGAGAGAGAGAGAGAGAGAGAGAGAGAGAGAGAGAGAGAGAGAAGACTAAGGAGCCCAATGGTATACATCAAGGAGACTATATTATATTGGTATATACTAGAGATGTATCGGATATCCGCATCCGCATCCGCATCCGCGGAACATCCGCATATTTTTTCACATCCGCATCCGCATCCGCATCCGTAGTTGTGATAAACTGAACATCCGCCTCCGCCTCCGCATCCGCATTTGTGGTGAAATATACATCCGCATCCGCATCCGCATCCGCACTCTACAGAGGATGTGTGGATGCGGATGTGTTTTGTGTATTGCACAACCTATAGATTATAGAGTAATATATAGACACGCAGTTACAGACTAGCAGAGTAGTAGAGTACTGCCTGGTGCTTACAGACTTAGAGTTCAGACAGAGCTTAGAAATGTGGAGTAAATTTATTGATGTGTGTCTAATGAATTAATTATCTAGTAAAACTAAAGCAAATAATATCACGGATTCATTTCCTTTCAAACTTACACAACGTAATGTGTCTAGAATTTAGGGGAAGGTCAGGAGGAGGGGGCGAATTTTACTTAGTGACTATGAAGTAAAAATACTTAGTAAATAAACTGCAAACTGTGAATGGTGGAATGTTAGATACTTAGTAACGACAGATGAGTGAGTCACTGTGTGTGTGTGTGTGTGTGTGAGGAGGGTGAAGAGGGAGATAGAGAGGAGGCTTATCACCCTTGCTTGTCACCTTCACCCCGATGCCTTACTGCTGGAGAGAGAGAGAGAGAGAGAGAGAGAGAGAGAGAGAGAGAGAGAGAGAGAGAGAGAGATTGTAATGTGTGTGTCGTGTGGCTGAGTAATGTCGTACATTGCAGTCTTAGACCTTATTCCCACTTCACACGGTAGAAATCAGTGCTTCTTCCTTAAATACTTTTAATGCGAATGTTTCCATAATTATACAAATAATAATATTAAAAAAAAATATGAACCGGCAGCGCTGAGCTCTTCTTATCGCATGAGTTTTCCTGTTGTCGCCTGTTCCCCCTGATACAGTGAGTTGCCGATGAAAAGATTTTCACAGAGGAAGGGTAATATTAGCTATTGTTTTATTATTATTATCATTGTTACTGTTATAGAGGGCTTTTCGATGTATTTCTTACTAGAATTTAATGCAATGAAGCATTAGAATAAAGTAATCTTCTTTTCACATTTGCTAAGCATCTCGAAAATTTATAATACTGATCCATAAGTTGTAAACTGGCATTCTGAGCATAAGTCCTACACAGTACACTGGCAGCTAGGTCATCAGTTTGGTAAGAGTTTGCCTTCGAAGGAAGAAGTACTGCTCCTTCCTTGCTTTGGTCCTCGCTGATAATACAGTTTGCCAGTGATGGTTTAAAAGGATATTATAATCAAGTTTACAAAGCCTTATTGTTCTGTGCTGACTGCTACAGCAGCTGAAAAATGGCGTCACATAGCAGTGAAGTGTGGAAATATTTTATGAGCAAGTCAAGTGACCTAGCACAGTGTCTGTTGTGCAAGAAAGATTATTCACGAAAGGGACGCGGAACTACATCTTTGAAAAACCTCTTGAAATCACTGCATAAAGAACAGTTTGAAGAGTTAATGGCAAAAGAGACAAAGAAGTTGGAAGAAAAAATAAATATAGAAAAAACACCTTTGCAAAAAGCAAAGACAGATGCTAAGCAAAGGAATGTTGCTGAGTATTTTCAGAGTGCAAAATTATGGGATGCTTCTAACCCTAAGGCAAAGAAACTGGATAAATGCATTGCAGAAATGTTAGTCATGGATGATTTGCCTTTCAGTCATGTTGAGGACATAGGATTCATGAGACTGATGACTGAAGCTGCTCCACTATACAGTCTAAAGCAGCGAAATTTCTATTCATCAACGATATGTAGTGATATGTATGAGTCTGTTTTCAAGAAAATAAAAGAAATAATTGATGAAGTGAAGCAAGACAACAAACTTTCCTTCACAACTGATGTGTGGTCAGATACCTCAGCAGGTGTCTCATTGCTGAGTTTAACTGCACATACCATAAATAAGGAATTTGAAAGAACAAACTTTGTGCTAGGTGCTGAACCACTGGAAGAACGACATACAGGAGAGTATATTTCCAAAATGTTGGATGATATGCTGATGAAGTGGGACATATCTCGTACAAATGTGCACTGTGTTCTGCGTGATGCTGGAGCAAAAATGAAAAAAGCTCTGTTTCTCTCAGGTGTAAATAATTTGGATTGTACTGTGCATAAAATACAGCTGATTGCTAAAACTGGGTTATCATCACATTGTGATATAGAAAACATGATAAAAAAAACTCGTAGTATTGCTACGCACTTTCATCACTCAACTATGGCACAGGATGAACTTAAAAAGATTCAGGACAGGCTGCAAGTACCTAAACTCTCTGTTATTCATGATACACCCACAAGATGGAATAGCACCTTACACATGCTAAGAAGAACACTAGAAATAAAGGAATCTGTGTGTGTGTATGCTGCTACCAACTCCAAAATCAAACAGCCCAGCAATACTGAGTGGTTGATTATGCATAAATGTGTACAAGCCTTACAACCTTATGAAGATATCACAAAAAAACTTAGTGACTCCACATCAACAGCAGCTGAAGTGATTCCACTTGTAAAGTCCTTAAAACACACTCTTCAGCATACCACATCAGTAGTTTCTAACCCTGTTGAAAAAACTCATACTTCAGATACAAGCTCTGAAGATGAACCAGGCTCAGGATCAGTGATTGAGTTAAATGAAGACAGACAAGCAACACAGGCAGTAAACTTCATGAAAGAAGCAATGCAAGCTGATGTTGAGAAAAGATTTTCTTGGATTGAAACATATATTGACCCAAGATACAAGAGTATCCGCACCCGCATCCGCATCCGCATCCGCGAGGATGTCATATTTTGATATCCGCATCCGCATTTGCATCCGCATTTCAGTAGAGACTGATATCGGCATTCACATTTGCATCCGCAAAATGACATCCGCATATACATCCGCATCCGCGGATGTCTGAAATTCGACATCCGATACATCTCTAGTATATACATGCAGGGATCCATTCTTTGCACCTGCCAACGCTCTAAAACTTGTACCTCCTTAATAATCGACGTTACTGCGTCCTGTTCTCCTCGCTGATCGCCCCTCCCACCCTCTCTCCCTCTAGTGTAGCCTATTTAGTATTAGTTTATTGTATTTTTAATTTGTATATTTTCAGCCTAACAGCTGCCATACATTAATAAACTTGTTATTATTATCATTACTATTATTATTATTATTATACATGAATAATAAGGCGCTTAAATATAGGTTGATTTATATAGTGAAATTATTATATAAAAATAGTGATTTTTTATATAGATATCTGAAAATGGTTTTAATACAAGATAGTCAACATATTGAAGTGTTCATCTATGATCTTTTATGCAGATATATTAATTTTTGTGGCGTCAGGAAGGTTTTTCGTCGCTGCGCGTGAAATGAGTCAGATTCGGCGAATGTTCGTCGCGAATTCTGGTCGAGCTCGAGCAAAAACTACTGAAGCTAGGAAGGCGTGCTTGGTGGCATATGAAAGCTCTTTTAATACAGATTAATAATCAGAAAAAAATTGGGAAGCATTAAATAAATAAAAAAGTTATAAGCAGAAAAACTAGGACGTGTCCAAATTGCGGCAAAAAGGCCGAAAAACAGGCTATTTTGTGACGGCTCGACGGAATCGAGCTATCAAAATATCCTTCGAGTTGGTCAAACTACATTGCCAAGAGGGGCTACATGCCAAATTACAGCCTTCTAAAGGCAATAGCAAGGCCACACTAGACAAAACGGCAGTGTCTGGAGTTCGTCAAGATCGCTCTAGACAGGGTTTACGTTTCGAGCTCTAGCGACGAAACTACTTGGAGTAGGGAAATGTTGTGCACCATATTGGAAAGCTCATTGGCAGGGCTATATCATTTGTTAAATAAGTTTTTTTTTTTTTTAATGAGCGAGTTTCAAGGTTGGGAACAAAAATAAATTTTTTTCAGTCGTTTTTTGCGAATTTATTCGATTTTTTACCCTTTCGATTCGATTTTCGAGCCCGGTCGCTAAATAAAAAAAAAATAGCCCTTTCATTTTGCCGTCAATTGATACCAAAAACTTTTCTGTAGACCCAGAAATAAGGGAGTTATGGCGATTCTCACCAAAGCGTTTGATTTTCCAAAATTCGCGGCCTTTTTTTTTTTTTTACAGCAGAGGAGACAGTTCAAGGGCGTAAAAAAAAAAAAAAAAAAACAAGCCCGCTACTTACTGCTCCTGGCTTAATTAATGACAAGGGCGCCGCAAAATCAAGAGTAAGCCGTCCATTACTTAAGATGTCACTGCCTCACTGGTTATGCCAATAGTGTAATGTAGTACTTTCTGTCCCCTCTCCGGCCCTTTGCTACAGCCGAAGGCTATAGGCAGAAAGGCATTACTACATTAAAAAAAAAAAAAGTAGCTGAATCCGCTTCCAAAATGGGAAAAAATTGTTTTTAAAATCACACACTGTCCTGCCTGAGGTTGGGATGGCATGTTCCTCCCTTCTCCCTTGTTGTTTACCTGCAACAATAAATTATCAATCAATCAATCACCTCAGTTCAAAGTTGGCACGGTGCTCAACTGGCCAAAAATGGCGCCCAGCGGCATTATAACAGGGCCGCCCATGTCGGTACTCTATCAGAGGACTCTACTCTAGACTTGCTGGAATGCAAGAAGTATGACAGGGAGAGAACGAAGATGATGTATGTGTTTCTGAGTGAGATGGGACGTGGAGTGAACGGGAGGACGGCAAAGGGGGTGGATGGTGCTGCTGCTGGGGCTCAGTGGAGAGACGAGTGGACGAGTGATTGAGGCAGTGAAAGAGTTCTTGGAGGGCATGTGGCGTGCAAGATGTAGGGAATGATATCTTGCCCCGAGAACATAGACTTTCCGCATGTTTTTTGTTTTCTTTTCACAGGAGCTGCCGATACAAAGGCCTGGCTGGGGAGAAATCCCGAGCCACCTGTGACATCAAGATCAAGATCAAGAACCCCCGTTGCAAAGGCTCCTCAACAACAACATCCGGCCGCTGAAGCTCCGTGTCCGCCTTGCCTTCCAAGCCCTCAAGTGAACGCAAACGATCTAACACCCACTCTGGTGACAGAACGACGGACTTAAAAATCACCCGATAGCAACTACCATTGACGGGGTTCTGGACACTCCAAAAGAAGAAGTGTCTGGCCTGCCTAGGTAGCTTAAACACTGAATAAAAAATACACCAACTGAAGAAGAAGGCAGAATAATCGAGCTGCGAACGTATTCCCTCCCTTTGCTGGCCAGGCTTTAACTAACAGCCCCAGCAGCCTGTCCCATGGCCCGCCCCGCCGCCTGAACGTGCAGGGAGGGAGGAGGAAAGGTTTTGTGCCAGCCCCTGCCAGCGTGTGGGCCCGATGTTCAGCACTCTGTCCAGTTACTTCAGCAGGATCAAGCGGCACTTCTACAGGGCCGTGGAGGAGGCGCGGCAGCCCTGCAAGCGTCCCATCGATGAGTGAGTACACGCCCGGTGCTGCTGACGTGCCCCCCTTCCCGAGGCTCAACACTCAATTTTATAAAATGCTCCAAAATATAGTTCACCAATGTTTTGAGGCCTGATTTGCTGTGCAGATGAATAAGTCAGCTTATTAGTTTTGCTTTTTTCTGATAATTTTTTGTTAGGAATGTATCTGACTGCGTACTTCCTCAGGAAATCACTAGTTTTTCAGTAACCCTTCCCTGCACACCCCCCCCCTTCCATAAATATTAGTAATACTTGAGGAAAACAGACATCAGATTAATGTAAAACTTCAAAAACTATTAGTAAAAAATGAGTTTAGGTTAAGATTCGTTTTAGCAACGTGCCAGTATTTCATTACCTAACTTATGAAACATCCCTAGCTCCTCACATATCTTTTATACAAATGTTCAACAATCATGGAAACGCTTTCAAAATTCAATTCAAGGACTATTCTCTTTATTGTTGAAAATAGGGATAATATTCACAAAAGCGTAGCCTCCTCTGGCGGCGGCTGCGGCGGCGGTGCAGCCGGTGTTGCGAGAAATACCTCCTCGCAGAAATTAGTCGCATATGTGGGGGGGGGGGGGGATCCAAAGAAGGGGTGCAGCCCCACCTGGTTAGAAGGGGGGTCGAGGGGGACAAAGCCCCCCTGTTAGCTGTCATGTCATAAAGTTCGGTTGGAGTAGTTTAAATATGCTCCCCCACCCAAAAACCCCGATTTCCCATGGGTCCCTCAAGCTGAACCTCTCTTCGAGCTATTTTGCAGCTGTGGCAGCGGGCCCTCAAAAGGCACTGAAAAGTCAATCTTTTAGTCATTTCCGGAGAAAAAATAGTATCTCCATGATAAACAGCATTATATTTTGTCCAAAAATAAGCAGTCAACATTTCGAAATTAGTAACATCATTAAAACAAATCTTTACCTACCTAAGTTTGTTCACAAAAATAACAATAACATCAATACTGCTGGACTTAAACAGCCACCTCAACAGTGGCAACAACAGCGCAGTGTGAAGCGTCGCTGCCAGAAGCATATCATACGTTTTGATCATAAATTGTTTAATATTCAGTCTTACCAAACTAAATCAAACCTAACCTGATTTAAGGGGAGCGCCTATGGGTCTCCTCCTGCGCACATGGTACGTCCAATAGCTTTGAAATTGTAGTATGTTGTTTGTTGATGTAAAGAAATGATATTCTGCGAATTTCATCAAAATCGGGTGAAGTTTAGGAGAGACTCAAACAAAGCGTGTTTTTCATTTTTTTGTTTCACAGGCTTTATTTTTCAGTTAATCGCTTTGAAAAAAATACCATAGAAACTTTGTTTACCTATCTACATTTTGTTGGAAGTGAATTTTTCATTTTTTTTGTCTTCGAAGAAAAAAAAATTACAATTTTTTGTCACTTATTATTTTCTCCACTCTGTGTCCCGTTTTCTTTTGACATTTTTGAAAATCCATTTCCAACAAAAAATTGCCCTTTAGTTGTAGTTTAAAATGATACCTAACAAAAGTCATTCAGACGTTTTACCGATTTTGTGAAATTATTTGAAGGTTAAAAAGATACTTTTCGAGATATCGGCTCCTAAAGATTTTTTTTTACATTTCTCCCTGTCTTGCCATTTGTATTTATCTGATTGATATGAAATTCTCACATATGACTGTATATACCTTGTTGACTTACCTCAGAATGATAAGGCATCTGGTCCCCCTTTCTAAGAAAGTATTACTCACTCGCAGGTAAGGGTGTCCATTGTGGCCAGGTAGCGCGAGTGCCGCGGGTGTGCCTTGCTTCTACACTACTCTCTTGCTTGTTTTCTGAGGTTTGGCCGCTCCATAAGCCCTCTTGATGTTGGTGACTTTTTCTGGTTGCCTTGCGCTTGTACATCATTTGTCGGGACGTTTTTTTGGCTGGAGAGGAGAGAAAAGTACGACATACTTTTCCCGTCTGTCTCTCGCTTGGCACTGGCGCGGTGGCACCTCTCTTCCTCCCCTGCCTCTCCGCGCGAAGAAGAGAGGATGACAGATGACAAAATTTACAAAGAAATAAAATATTCTAATGCAATTTTTACGTATATACGAATGATACCGCATATGTTGACAAGAGCGTCTTATGACGCGCATGTCCGACTATTACTCTAAAGCCCCCCCAAGGGGGAGGGGTTTTAATTTTACGAAAACAAACCTCACCACATGGTAATTTAGGGTTTCCCGGCCACGCTGAGGGAAAAACATGTACTCGTCCGATTTTAAATATATTCCTCAAAAAAACCCTCCTTAACCAAACATAATTCGATCTAACCTTTTACCTATGGGAGGGCCTCTCCCCCCCTTCTCTTAAGCCCCTTAGAGTCACTAAAAGACAGGTGAATATCCATGAACCTCCTAACAGTTGGGTTCACCCCCTCAGCTCCCCTATGTTGCCACATTTCATCTCATTGGGAACAAAACTTATCCCTACCTGCGCCCCACTTCCAGTGTTATGCTGAAGCACGCCACTATAATTTCTGCTTGTCTTGCACCGCCCTCTAGTCACTCATGGTGTTCTTGCAGATAAAGGTCCTGTTACTGGCCTACATTGGCATTTAAACCCACAGGCAAGACAGAGAAGAGCTGAGGGAAGAACTATATTTTGTTTAAAGTCCTCTAGAGCTCAGTCCTGATTTTTTTTTTTTTTTTTTTTTTTTTTTTTAAGGGAGTTCATGCTTAATCCTTATCCTACACAGCAATGTGATGATCTTGATCTGGACGATAATGCGCAGGGCACCCGTACAGGTGCATAACACGCATAATTGTGTTGGCTGTTGGGGGGACGGGGGAGCCGAGTGTGCAAGGGATTGAAGTGATTTAAGTGTCATTGTTAGTGTTGGTGTGTTGTTGTGACAAGTGAGTGTGTATTTGTTTTCTGAATGAGTCTATTGTACCACACTCTAAAATCTGTTGAGGGAGGCTGTTCCAGTCATGTATGGTGCATGGAAAGTATGAGTGCATGTATGCGTCAGTGTTAGTGTGATGTGTTTGGTATTTATGGGTATGTGTGTTATGAGTACGTTGACTGTTTGCGTTGTATAAGTATGTATGTGAGTCAATGTCAATGTGAGTGTTTGTGATCTTGTACATAAGTGTAAGTCTGTGCACTTGTTTGCGTATGTGAAGAGGTTCCATGTTTATTTGTTGTTTGATCCGTGTTGTGATTCCAGGTGTTCGAGTGTAATTGTTTGTAATGAACCTGGCTGCCTTGGTGTTGATTTGTTCTAACCTATCAATGTTTCTGTGTGTGTAAATCAAAAATAGGAAAAATAAAATTAGTTTCAAAAAGACATTCACGTGAGACTTAAATGTAGAAATGTCTGTAGAAAGGACAATGTCATTGGGTAACTGATTCCATAAACTTGTCAATGACGAAAGAAATGGACTGGAGTAACTTCAACGGAGCTGGAGGAGTGGAAGAGAAGTGGCTGTCTTTACTTGAGATTTACAGTGAGGATGTAAGGTGACACTTACCAAAAATGTGGAAGAGAGATTAGAAATAAAGTTTGGTTTAATAGAAGATGTGAAATAGTGAAGGGAGAAAGAGATGTAGCTTGTAACAGGTGAAGAAGGAAAAATCAGGACCTATGGGCAAAGTACAAAGAAGCAAGAAATGAATACAAAGAAAGGAAGAGAGGAACTACAAAAGAAATGTAATAGAATATTATTAAGACCATCCTAAAGTATTTCATAGATATGTCAACTTCAAGCTGAAAAATGGATAAAAAAAAGTAAACTAAAGGTGGATGGTGAAAGTTATGAATGGCTGTTTTCACGAAGTGTTTACAAGGGAGAGTGCCATTAATGGACATAAAGGAAGAAAAGGAAATATAGACTACCTGGAAGATATACGTACAAGATTCAGTACAAGAAGTTAGAGAAATAATGGAAGGTCTTTATGTAAGAAAAGCATTGGGACCAGATGGTGTGTCAGGTTGGGTCCTGAGGGAGTGCAGTAAGCAACTAGGTGACAAGATCCAATGTGTCGGTCAGCTCACTAGCAGCGGGTAAGGTCCCAGCAGACCGGACCGGAATTTATAAAGGAGGATGACGATAAGGCCCAGGGAACTATAGGTCAGTTTTGCTGATGAGCGTGGTAGCTAAGATTTTCAAAAAACTAATTAAATCTAAGTGGATGAAAATTACCTGGAGGAGAACAACAGATTGATGGACAAGCAGTTTGGCTTTCAAGGAGGAAGATATTGTACAATGAATTTGATGCATTTTTATTTGTGAGTGATAGACATACTACAGGAAAGGGATGGTTGGGCAGACGGAGTTTATTTGGATCTACAGAAAGCATTCAGTAAGGTGCCACATAAGAGACTACTGTGGAAGATGGAGAACATCAGAGGACTGAGAGGAGGACTTTTGAGGTGGGTGAAGGACTTATTGGAGAACAGGGAAATGAGGACAGTGATCAAAGATGCAAGGTCCTCATGGAGGAGAGTGATCAGTGGAGTTCCAAAAGGGTTGATGCTGACTCCAGTCATGTTTTCAATTTATATTAATGACATGACAGAGGAAGTAAACAATTATGGGAGTGTTTGCTAATGATGCCAAGTTACTTATGAAAGTTGGAAGTGAAGAAGATTGTCAAGCACTGGAACAGGACCAGGATAGGATATACGAGTGGAGTAGTAGATGGGAAATGGAATTTAACATCAGAAAGTGCAGTGTGGTGGAATTTGGCTGACCTCAGCCTAGCTGACCAAGTCGGTCTTTCGACGAGGACTGGCGTGTCTCTTTGTACAAGTTGAAGACGTGAGCGTGGGTTCCCTTTGTTCGCCGCAAGACAAGAGTGCTCAAAGCGGAAAACAAAGGGAATAGAGTCTCAGTTAAAGTTGCCACCTTGAGCTAAAAAAAAATAAGGAACGCAACATCCCATTCTCCAATACAGAACGAATCCATATTTTAAGGAATGGGTGGCAACCCTAAAATTTCTCTAGCCTGCCATGACTGACAGCTGCTGCCCACCCCTGGTGGAGGCAGGAGGAAGGGGGAAGGGAAGCTACGATGCTTATTTTACACATATTTCAGAACGACCCTTGACAAACAATTTCATGGGCTGGTTTTGTGGTTTTAAAATACTGAATTTTATCTGCTTAATGGGGCCGGACGTTTTTTACCCTTTTTTTCTTTATTCAATAGGTTATTGTCGGGATTTATATACCAGATATAAGGGACACCCTACGCATAAGATTTAGCCCCCAAAAATCTATCACCTTTCCATTTTTTACCAATGACAGTTTTTGGAAAATTTGAAATTGTTTTGAATAGGCTATTTCTTCTATAATAATTGCTCTACATGGGAACAATTACTATAGTACAAGAACCATGTCTAGGCCAATGAAAGTATAGCGAGATATTGTATCAATAATCATTAGTTTGCAGAATATAAATTTTCAAACTTTCATGGTCATAAATTCTCTCTAAAAATTCAGACATAAATACGCCATAATTCAGTCACTTCATATACGAGAAAAAACTCACTATAGTTTGATTTTTACAAGTCTAGGCATGGTTTTGGTGTTGGTTTCATTGACATTGGTTGAAAAATGGTGGAGAAATTGAAATGCAAAGGTACATAACTTACATTTTGAGATACAGCCAGGTAAAGTTTTGAATGCGTAACATTCAAACATAGTGAAGTGATATTATGGCATTTATCCTTTCATTTATTTGTAATAATATATACAAAGATATGTCTTACCTGGGAAGAATGTAAATGGAGAGTGCTTGGTGGATGTCTGTGCTGAGAGGGGAATGTTCCTAGCGAACACCGCCTTTCAGCACAAGAATATCCACTGATACACATGGAGGAGGGGAGAAGATAATGTACAAAAAGGATTGATTGATTATGTGGCTTAGAAAAGAAATGTTTGACGCAAAGGTAGTAAGAGGAATGTTCAATGGATCTGACCATCTTGCAGTGCTGGCAAAGTTAAAGCTGAAAGAAAAGTGGGTGTTGGAAAAGAAAGGTGAAGTAAGAAGGGAAATACTGAAGATAGAAAAGTTACAGTGTAAAAGATAGTATAAATATTGAAAAAGGTTTTGGAACATTTAAAGAAATAATGGTAACTACGGAACCCGCAAAAAGTATGCGGAAAATGCACGGGTTGTGGCATATGAGTGACCTTCCATGATAAGAGCTCGCCCAAGCAGGTAGCAGGCTTAGATCTCATTATAGTATTACTTGGCAACTGCAGTCAATGTCTAGCAGCCCTCCCAGTCCTGTTTTCTGACAGTGCCGCTTGTGGCTCCAGCACGAACAGATGGTGATTAAAGCTTGCCAGGAAAAGAAATTTCTGCCTTTTCTTCTCCCCTGCTTTTTCCCATACCAACACCTACGCACACACCTAAGATGGGTCCCAAGAACCTCACTGATCTAGAAAAGGCACGTATTCTTGCCTGTCACGAAGAAAATGTGTTAGCGAAAAAAAATTGTAGGAGAACAGGGAAAGGAAAAAACGCTGTTTATAGCCTCATTTTACGAGCCAAGAATTTTCCCCGAAGTGAAGTTCCACCACATCAATCAGTTCCAGGGCATGCCAGGAAGACCTCACCTACTACAGACAAGTTGATTAAGACAGCTGTATTGAAAAATCCCAAGACAACTCAAACAAGCCTACCCTTCTATCCTTGATGATGTGGCTGAACGCACCATCCAACACCGCTGTCAGAGGGACCTGAAGCTGCATCTCCGCTCTCCAACCTCCAAACCCCTATTGACTCGCACAATGTGTGTTGCTCGTCTCAAGTTTGCAAAGAAATACAAGGATTTCAACATTGAAGACTGGAGAAGGGCCATGTGGAGTGACGAGTCCACATTTCAGTGTGGTGCAGAGAGGTGTGGCAAGCTGAGGCGTCCCTCCGGTATGAGCCCCCTCGACCCCTGATACCTGCATATGACTGTCAAACACCCACCTTCAGTCATGATTTGGGGTTTGCTTAGTGGTGGAATGGGGCGGGGAGGAATTTATTTCCTTCCCAAGAATGTCACAATGAATGGAGACCGCTACATTGAAGTCCTTCAAAGTCACATGCTGGATTTTTACAAAATTTTACAAAATTGGTGATTGCAAGACAATGCACCCTGCGATAAGGCCAAGAAAGTCATGAAATGGCTTGAGGATAAGAAGGTGGATGTCCTGGAATGGCCTGGCAACTCACCAGACCTTAATCCTATTGAGGAGCTCTGGGCAAACATGAAGCTGAAACTCCAGGAAAGGGACACTTCAATGCCCTCCCACCTGGTTGAGGCACTCAGAGACATCTGGGTGTGTGACATTGATGTGGATTATTGTAAAAGATTGTCGGATTCTATGCCAAAACGTATTTAAGCTATTCTGAAAGCCCGTGGTGGCCATACAAAGTATTGAAGTAAAGGGAAAAAAAGGATTTTTTTATTTTTTTAACTTTTCCGCATACTTTTTGTGGGTACTGTACAACAAAAAAAGTGTTAGGGATGAAAGTGGTGAAAGATGGAAAAAGAAAAGGAAATTCTTGGTGGACAGAAGAGATAAGGAGGATAGTAAAATAGAAAAGGGAACTTTTAAAAAAAAATCAAGAAAGAAATGTGGCTGAGCAAGTAAAAAGGTAAAGGAAAAAGAAATACAGTACCCTCTCTAGTTTCGCGATCCTCGAGTTTAGCGCTTAGTCCTAAATTCTTACCATCACGACTTTTGCACATTACCGCCACAAGTTTCACGTTGCTTTGACATGTACGGGTCACGTCTACCTACCGTCAGTGTCATGCGTGCTGCCTTAATTAAAATGCAGTGTCCAACCATTGGGGCTATGGGCAACCGCCATACCTTCAGAATGAAGCAAGCGCGAAACTCGAGAGGGTACTGTATAGAGAACGCAAAATTAATTTAAAACAAGCGATAAAAGAAAGTAAGAAGAGAGTTGATGAAGACTTTGGAAAAAGACTAAGTGAAAAATATAAAGGGAACAGGAAATCATATTGGAAAGAAGTAAAAAACAAAAGAAATGCAGAAAATATCTCCTCAAGTAAAATAAATGAAGTTATGGATGAGAACGGAAAGATGTTGAAAGACGGGGAAGCTGTGAAAGAGATGGAGAGAATATTTCAAAAACTAATGAATTTTGAGGATGGACGTCCAGCAGCTGTAACAGCAGCAGTTTTGAGTCAAGGTAGAGGAGGAGTATATGAAGAAGGAAGTATAACATATGAAGAAGTAAATCAGGCAATAAAAAGATTAAAAAATGGAAAGGCAGCAGGAATTGATGGAATCAGAGCAGAAATGTTGAGGTGTGGAGGAGATGAAGTTGTTAAATGGATGGTCAAGATATGTGAAGTAGCATGGGAGGGTGCCAGCAGACTGGACGAAAGCCATCATTGTCCCAGTTTACAAGGGGAAGGGCAGGAGAGGGGAATGTGGGAGCTATAGAGGCATAAGTCTCCTGAGTATACCCAGAAAGGTATATGGAAAAGTCATAATAGAGAGGGTGCAAAGACTTACAGAAGAGAAAATCAGTGAAGAGCAAGGAGGCTTCAGGAAGGGAAGGGGATGTGTGGATCAGATATTTTCCTTCAGGATGGTAGGAGAAAAAATAATAGCAAAAGGAAAGAAACTATACGCTGCCTTCATGGATTTGGAAAAAGCTTATGACAGAGTCGATTGGATTGCATTGTGGGATGTTTTAAAGATTTATGGTGTGGGAGGAAAACTGCTTAGTGCAATAAAGTCTTTCTGTGAGGATGCATCTGCATGTGTCAAAATTACTGGAGAAACAAGTGAACATTTTGAGATAAAAGTGGGCTTGAGGCAGGGGTGTATCATGTCACCATGGTTGTTCAATATTTATATGGATGGTGTCATTAGAGAAATGAAGGGCAAAGTTGGAGAAGTTGGAGTAAAAATGTTCGCTGAGGGAAGGAAGTGGGTACTGAATTCGATACTGTTTGCTGATGACACGGTGCTCATTGCAGAAAATGAAAGTGACTTACAAAATTTGGTCAGTGTTTTTGATAGTGTCTGTAAAAGGAGAAAGCTGAAAGTAAATGTCAACAAAAGTAAAGTGATGGTTTGTGACCGAAGTAGAAGATAGGAGGTCGTAGATTTTGTATGCCCATATAGAGTGGGAATTGAATGTGAAAAAGAATGCAAAATAATTTTGAATGGTGAAGAAATGGAGGAGGTCAATGAGTTTAAGTACCTTGGATCAGTTATGTGTAAGCATGGTGGTACAGAGGGAGAGATAAGAGAAAGGGCATTGCAAGGAAGAAGGGTGGAAGGGTCTTTGGGATGGATCATGAATGGCAGAAGTGTGAGCATGGAGGTAAAGAGAGATTTGAGAAATACAATAATAGTACCAACCCTCACATATGCAAGTGAAACGTGGGTTTGGAATGAAAGTCAGAGGTCTAGAGTGCAGGCAGTTATTTTTTTTTTTTTTTTTTTTTTTTTTTTTTTTTTTTTACAACAAAAAAAAAAAAAACAAAAAAAAAAAAAAAAAAAATCAAAGAAAAAAAAAAAAAAACTCACTGAAAAAAAAGAGGAGAGGTAGAGAGGAGGAGAGTCTTGAGAAGGATAAAAGAGAGGAGGGAGAAGAGGGAAGAGAGGAAGAGAAGCAGGAGGAAAGGAAGATGAGGAAAGGCAGGAGAAGGTGAAGATAGGTGAAGGATGTTAGAGAGAAGATGAGTTAAGGGTTTGACAGGGGAGGGATGAGTATAGCAGAGTCGAGCAGGGGGCAAGTGGGAGGGGAGAGGCAGGGCGTAGCAGGTTCAGAAGAGCAGCAAGAGGGAAAGAAAGAAGGAGCAGAGAGAAGAGAAGAAAGAGAAGAAAGAAAGAGAAGAGAGAAAGGAGAGCTGAAGAGGTAGAGAGCTGAAGAGAAGAGAGAGAGCATGAGAGGAAGAGAGGCCACTGGAGACTGAGGGAGACCCCCCCAGGCGGAGCCCCCCCTGTCCATAGACAGAACCTGGGGGACCCCCCCTGTATGATGGCAAGAAGACAAGAAGGAGAAACCAGCTGGGAGAAGAACTGAGCAGAGGAGAGAGAAGAAAGCTGAAGAGATAGAGATGATGAGAGATTGAGATGTGATGAAGTTTGAAGTTGAGGAGGGTGTTAGGTGTTGAGGGGAGTGAGGTGATGAGTTGGTGAGGTGGAGTAGGAGATGGAATAGGGTGGGTTTGAAGTGGAAAGGCGTTGAGGAGGTGTGTTTTTGAGCGAAAGGGCACTGAGAAACTCTTCTTCTTGCCCCAAGTAAATAATAGTATGGTGAGGTCTGAGTCTGCGTCTGCAGCCTTAAGGTCTGAAAGTAAGGAAGGTGGTCTGTTCCTGAAAGAATAAGAATATGAGAATGAAAGAATGAGAAGAAGAATCAAATGGATAGTTAGGAAAGTGAAGAAGAGAAAAGATGAAAGATGAAGACAGAAAAGGAGTGGGAGATAGGACATAGACCTGGTGGGAGAGATAGAGGAGAAGATTTAGAGAAGAACAGTGAGGCAGAAATAGAGCAAAAAGAAAGGTCAGAAAAAGGAAAGAGAGAAGGTACAGAGAGAGGAGGAAAAGGTAGAGAGGAGAGTAGTTTTTGAGAAAAGTTTTTTGCCAGATGAGATCAAAAAATTTTTTTGATATGTACAGCTAAGAAAGAAAAAGTTTCAATAAGAGTAAGAAGAGAAAGAGAGTTAAGAAGAAGACCAGTAGACGGATAGAAACCCACCATGAACCCATAGATGAGAAGAGAGAAGAGAATCAGAAAAGAAAGGAATGACTTTTGAATTTTGCTTTGAAAAAAATTCAAAAACAAGAAAGCAACAAGAAAGTAAAGGCAATAAGTTTGAGGCGAGGGATCCTTGGATCTAGGGTACCCTGTAGAAGTAATAAGGGCAGAAGGAAGGAAAGGAAGAAGAAGCACAGCAGAGGGCGAAAAGTTTGACCAGGCAGGGTGACAGCCACGGAGGCACAGTTTTTAGGGACAATAGGAGGGAGGTCATCAGTCCCATAAGCCTTTCTGAGGATTGGAGGCCAGAGCAGCATAGAAGAAAACATTTTTTATCTTTTTATAACAGAATAAAAGAGGTCAGGGGGGGAGTAGGAGGGGATATGCCCCAGATCGTCCAGAGTGGAGTTTTAGAAAAAGTTTGAGAGAAGAGTTCAGCCTTAGAGAGTAGATGAGAGGTGTTGTGGTCAGGACTGGGAAGGGAGGGAGAAAGATGAAGAAGAAGGAGGAGGAGATGTTTTTTTGCTAGAGATGCAAGAAAAGGGAAGAGAAGAGAAGAAAAAGGTTTTTTTATTAATGAAGAATTTTTTTTTTTTTTTTAAGAATAGATTTTTGACGATTTTGCAGCAGAAATGTAAAGTTCATAATTAGCATTAGTTTGAAGTGGAAATGAGTTATTTGAGGAGTGCTTGTGGTGTGAGTAGAATGGATGGAATGAGTAATGAAAGTGTGTACGAGCATTTTGGAATGTGTCATGGGGGTGAAGGGAAGAAGTGTGGAGTGGTGGAAGAAGTGAAGTGACAGACTTTAAAGTGGTTTGGCCACATGGAGCGAATGGAGGAGAGTAAGATGACCAGAAGGGTGTATGTGAGTGAGATGGAGGGAGGGAATGCTAGAGGATGACCTCCAGTGAAATGGAGAGATAGGGTGCAGGAGTATGTTAGGGAGAGGGGGGAAAGATCTTTGAGAAACTTTGAGCAGGCAAGGAGGGAGTGTCTGGATAGAGAAAGTTGGAAGCTCTTCTGCCGTGGCCATCCCCTGGTGGGAGCTCCTAGGAGCAGGCGTCGATGAAATGATGATGATGATGTCTTCATGTTCAGTCATTAGTTTTTCAAAGGGCATACGCAGCTGAGGATTTTTTTCTTAGTTTTTCATTTTTGACCAATTTTCATCATTTTCGACCGGCCGGCCCCCTTAACCATTCAGACAACCAAATACGGAACAAATGGCGTACATAAAGTTAGGTTTTGTTAGTTTAAATTTATTTGGCTCGCAGTGTGGTGCAGCGGAAATGCGTAACGCAGGACATGGCGGCGGCGGTCCAGCCGGTGTTGTGAGATATACCTCCTCGCAGAAATAAGTCACTCTGCTGTTCAATACGCATGCACACTGGGGGAATACACAGCAGGAAACATATTAATTTGCCTGGTTTTGTTCTAGTTTGTCCACTTGTGATATTTGTGAGCGGTGAGTGAAATATAGAATGAGTAGCAAGTTGAACCTCTGCGAGCTATTTTGTGGCTGTGGCGGCGGGTGCACAATAGGCAGTTGAAAAGTCAATCATTTAGTGATTTCCGGAGAAAACACTCTCCATAATAAACAGCATCATATTTTGTCCAGAAATAAGCAGTCAGCATCTCAAAATTAATAGGCTACCCTCTTGTGAAAAGTCCACCATTTCAGTTTTCATTTTATTTATTCATAAAAAATATCCCAAAATCCAAAGAAATCATAAATCCGCAACACTCTCGGTCCCAGGAATTTTGGATAAGGGATTCCCAACCTGTAATAGTAGTTAGAGAGATGGGACAGTATGAGCATAGCTCCTTTCCCATAAACCACAACTAGGTAAAAAAACAGAGAGAGAGAGAGAGAGAGAGAGAGAGAGAGAGAGAGAGAGAGAGAGAGAGAGAGAGAGAGAGAGAGAGAGAGAATTGTTGACGGGAATCACCTGACTTGAGAGCGCCTGTAGTTTAAAATTGCCCATGAAAAAAAATTGTTAAAGCAAGTTTTTACATTTGTTAAGTGAGCAAGAGTTGTAAAACGTAATGTTAGTTAAAGTGATTTTTTGTTCCACAAACAGTTGTAAAGCAAGGTCTTCCTGTACATGAAAGAAGAGTTTATTCAGCTTGTTCTGTTTCATAAAGTGCATGTTCATATTTTTCATATATGCATTCATATTCTTAATTTATCTGCTAGTCTTTTTTTCTTTATAGGGTATAGCTGCCAGCATTTTACCATTGGGATGCACAGCAGCTTCTCTTTGCAACTCTAGCTAGAGCTCATCTTATATAAATAGGCAGTGAAGAAAATGGCCTGCAGCTCCAGAGAATCCGCAGAAAAAAGAGCAAGGGCAATGGCAATTTATGACCGGCAAGTTTCCTGCCTCATAAAATTTTAAGTAGTGGATCAGAGGGTTATTTAGGGTGCAACTCATCAACTACTCAGAGTTGAAGTACAGTACTGTCTCCAAGTTTGCGCTAAATAGGTCGACGTTGCGGGTCACAAATGTTGAAATCGCAAACTTTGAACGATTATTCTTATGGGGAAAATTGAAAACCATTAACATCTTGTACTTGGCAACCCATCCGAGTGACCAAGCGCATGTGTGCAGACTCCAGACAGCCCCGGCTGCATGCTGGGCCCGAGCAGCTGACGGGTGGCTGATGATGGTGATGGTGGTGATGAGTGTCGGCTGCATGGCCTGTGCATCGACACCTTTCTGAACAGTGATTTTGTCAGGGCCCGTGTGTGTGTGTGGCTGTGTTTGTTGTGGGTTTGGGTTTCTCAATTTGCTGATTCTTGTTTTCTACATGTTGCATGGGACCCCTTTCTTTCCTTCCATCTCTTCTTTTTGAAAAAGAAGAGATGGAAGAAAGGAAAGGGGTCCTGCACAACATGTGGAAAGTGAGAATTGGCAAATTGAGGAGCCTGGGCACAGCCACAAACACGCAGGCCCCAGTGAGAATGCCGTTTGGGTGGCGCCGATGCGGGGGCCACGCCACCGACACTCATCATCAGCCGCCCATCAGCTGCTCAGGCTAAGTGCGCGGTCGGGGCTGCTCGCACACCTGTGCATGGCTGCCCGGATCCCACTCACCATGCTTCCCGTGGCCAATGGAAAGCCCCAGGGGGTGGGTAAGAGCGAGAATGGGAGTCATGGACCACAACAAGGTGTGAAAAAACCCGGTTTCAGCAGCCTTTTCCTTTTCCTTTTGGTTCATATCGCAATTTCAGTTTTCAATAAAAATTGATTTTTGGGTCCCTATCACAAACTCGGTGAATCGCAAACTTGAAACTCGCAATCCTGGAGACAGTGCTGTAATATGATGTAGGTATATTGCACATGCATGTCTTCTCTCCCTAAGCAAGTTCCATGCAGAGACATGAAACTGAAGTGTATCGAAAAAAAAATTCTTTATAATTACTTTTTTATTGGCCACACACTGTATTGAATCAGTGCAATACTACATAAATATCCCAATGCCAGTTTCCTTTTGAAGATCCATGCCATATCATCACTGCAGCTGGCATATATATAGACAGCTCTATTACCCAAATTTTGGGTTATGATTTGTTTTGTAATTTGAAATAATATTGATTTTCATATTTGAAGGAATATGAGAAGTATCCTCAGAGGTCACCCTGAAATGTTCATTCATCATGTTCATTTGAGATGTAGTGTTGCACTGGTAGTGATCACATCATATGGTTCTCCTTGGTGTGCTGCCAAAACTAACATGTAGAAAAATCAGCACACTGTCTCCACTCCATTGTCACAGTAGCCTTGGGCCATCAACCTCATCACATGATCCATCCATAGTACTTTAAGCCATCACTTACTGTTCTCTCTTGTTTGCACTGTTCATATTAACTTTGCAAATAATTCCCATGCATCCCTGCCCACCAGCCATCAATAAAACTTAACTTTTCTCATAATACACTGATCACGTGCAGCTTAAGTTGAAGAGAGACTGTGGCTTGTTTGTGGATCAGCCAATGATAAACATTTCATGTGTAAAGAGCTTTTGTGTTAGGTTCATTTGAACAACATATACGTGTACTTTTACACTGTATACTGTTTTGTACACATGTAGAGGAATGACGTGTGCCTAGTATAAACTTAACAAAGATGCAGCCTGCACCTGCATGATGCACTCAGTATGGTACTTTATGCATAATTGACACTGTTTAGCAAGTAAAAAAGCAGATTGTACAATGCCATTAAGTCTTCTGTTAGTAGTAATGTTTGTGTGAAATGGTAGTACGTATGCAAAACTGTGATGCCCAGAGAGTTACAGAGAGTAAGAGAAGTCAGTGGTGGTCATATTCTATGTGTATTTACCTAGTTGTGAAATAAAGAAAAAGAGCCATACTAGGCTCGTGCTGTCCCATCTCCGTAACGCTTATTATCCAACTAGGCTTTAAATTCATGAATCGTTTTTGCACACACAGTCTCCTCGTCAAGTCCGTTCCATGTTGTTATGCTTCTGTATGGAAAACTGTATTTCTTGACGTCTCTCCTACAGACGCTCTTCTTCAATTTCTTACTATTCCCTCTTGTCTCACTCCTATCACGTACCACTAAGTCTTCCCTGTCCAATTTCTCCAATCCCTCTTGTATCCTGTATAATGCTATTAGGTCCCCTCTCTCTCTTCTTCTCTCCAGTGTTGTTAGTCCCAATTTTTCCAGTCTTTCTTCATAAATATGTTCTCTCAGTTTCCAGTAGTTTAGTCGCTGCTCTCTGTAAGAAATGGGATATGGAGTGTGTGTGTGTGTTTGTTTGTCTGTCTGTCTGTCTATGTCTGTCTGTTTGTGTGTGTCTGTGTGCATGTGTGTGCGCGAGCATGCATGCATGAATGCATATGTGTGTACATGCATGTATGCAAGCATGTTTATTTTTTATTTATTATTATTATTTTTTTTTTTTTTTCATTTATTTATTTATTTATTTTTTTTACGTCTGAACCTATAGCGCTGGTAGGCTTGCTAGAGGGGGCCTGGATGGTAGTCAGCCCCAGCCCGTCATGGCACAGGCAAGTGTTTATAGTGGCGCCATCTCTTGGCTCATGCTGCCCCCCAGAACTCGTTCTTGATTAACTTGGACGGTTTCCTCTAGAGTCCGGGTTGATGGGTGGTCTTCAGGACAGCATGTGGGTAGTTTTAAGCCACTTGGCGGTGACTGAAAAATCCGAGGTGGTAGCATGGGGATTCGAACTCGTGTCGTCCATCACGCAGTGAATGTGGGCCCAGCGCTAACACTGTGTGTGTGTGTGTGTGTGTGTGTGCATAGAGAGAGAGAGAGAGAGACCATAGCATCACAGACACTGAAACTTTTTCATATGGCATAAAGAGACGTGTTTCTGTAGAGTAACAACAGTAGTGCATTGTAGACCTGTGGTAAAAGTACATTAGAGACTTTGTAGATTTCAATCTTTAAGCAGTTATGTGTACATAAATTTTTTAATTAGATTCATTCACCCAAAATTGATGTAAACTTTCCTGTTTCTTTTATAGGTTGAGTGATGATGAAGACGTTATAAAATCCAAGTATACTCCCGTGCGGAAAAAAAATTGCACCCGGAGGGATGAACCCCTCCTCGCAATGACTCGTAAGTAGAATTTTACTGCTAGAACCATCATACTCTTGGAACTGTGTGGTTAGTAGAGATTATGTGGCCTGTGTGATACAGTACTGTCACCAAGTTTGCGATAAATAGGTCGACGTTTCGGGTCGCTAACGTTGAAATCGCAAACTTTGAACCATTATTCTTATGGGGAAAATTGAAAACCGTCAACATCTTATCTGAAATGCCGGGCCGAAAGCCGGCGATAGAGAGAGCCAGAGCCCCCGCGCCCACGCAGCCTAGCACGTTCCACGGAAGGGCCGGAGACACGCCGGTCCGAGCTCTCGGCACGAGTGGCGAGAGGGCTCGACCGCCACCGTGAAATGCGAGCTGCAACACACTGGGCCGTTGGCCCCACACCACATGAGCGTGTCCCGCCTGCGACCGGCGCTGCGTGAACCCTGTGGTGGATCCCTGCCGTGCCGGCTTTAGCACGGACGGCGGAAAGGGACCGGGAGCGAATGGAGAGCGCCACGCCAGGGCTTTGAGGGCCCAAACGACGTCGGGGTAGAAGTGTGGGTGGGACCAAGGATGAGAGACATATAAAGGATAGCTCGCTAAGCATTTGTTTTTCCCACAATGCACCACACTCGTGACGTCACATGTAAACAGAGACGTCACTGGAGACCCACACGTGTGGCCGCGGCGCCACTGGATTGAAGTTTCAGAGAACACCACACTTCATAATATGATGTGTAAATCCTTGAATAAAACCAAGATTCAAATGAGACTCTTGCTGGCGAGGGTCTCCAACGCGCGTCACCGCCGTGACGTCATAGAACATGTGACGTCATGGCTGAGTTGATGACGTTTCACTGAACTATTGGCCGCGGCCACATGTGTGGGTCTCCAGTGACGTCATGGCTGAGTTAATGACGTTTCACTGAACTATCCTTATTTTGGTGGGACTTCAGGGGTGAGGTGAACAATGGCAGTGCGCGGCAGAATACAGTGTTGTGGTGGTGATGCCGCAGTGCGCCCTGACGTCACAACCCCCCCCCCCCCTTAACTAGAGCAGAAACCACCACTTTCTCTCGCGCGCCACACGCAAAGTTCGGGTCATATCGCAGTTTCAGTTTTCAATAAAAATTGAATTTTTGGGGTCCCTATCGCAAACTTGGTGAATCGCAAATTTGAAACTCGCAATCCTGGAGACAGTACTGTATATGACACAAGCTGAGGTGTGGATGCTTCTGGCTGTACATGCATATCATGCTGTAGTCTTTCTATACTTGATGAAGGAGGGTTAGAGAAAGGATACAATAGGTCTGTTTTCCAGGCACCCTTCACTTCACACCCACTCTGCGATGTCAGCCCCAGAAGCGGTCTCCACTTAGACCCATCCCAGAGGATGAGTCACTTCAGCCAAGGGTGAGTCACAACGCCTATTTTTGTCTCAGTCATTGAATTATTTGTACGTCTGTGGAGCCAGATTTCCTAATGTTTCACACTTATTTTGAAGTTCAGTGATATTCAGTGCCCAGTGTATTTACCTAGTTTTAATTTTACAGGGCCTGAGCTACGCTCATGTGGTCCTGTCTCCATATCTGTACTTGTCCAGTTTTTCCTTGAAGTTGTGCACACTCTTCGCCGATACTACATCTTCACTTAGTCTGTTCCAAACCTCTATGTTTCTTTGTGGGAAACTATTTTTGATGTCTCTCAAGCATCTTCCTTTTCTCAATTTTTTACTGTGTCCTCATGTGTTGCTGGTGCTTCTTACTTCTCTTATTAGCAACTCCTCGTTATACACCGGTAGACTATCCATCTGGGCCTGATGGTCGGCCCCGAGCCCGTCATGGCGCAGACAACTGTTTATGGTGGCGCCATTATAATTGGCTCATGCTGCCCCCCGGAGCACACTTTTTTCCTCCTTTACTCCCTTGTTATCTAAAGATACGTACCTTGGAAAAAGAAAGAGAGAACGGGTCGTTTTAAAGCCACGCTTGTGATTCGCTGGGAGTCCAATGTCATCGCCGGCGTTAACCCAATCAGTGGCCTCACTGCCTTAAGGCGGTGTCACACTGGCCGCTTTCCTCTAACCGTTGTGGCTACTGGCAATGCCCGTACACCCATCCGGGAGCGAGTTGTTGGTTGTCTGTAAGCTGGTGTCACACTGGGCCTATTTCTTCCCAATGCGTTGGCGGCAGCTTGGGCAACCGGCAACATTTCCGGGTGTGCGTCACACACATGAGGGGAAATTAGAAGTGTGGGGGGGGCGGCCTCTCCCTCCCCACGCCATTTTCATTCCTGTTCTGTGTGTGTGTGTGTGTGTGTGTGTGTGTGTGAGTGACAAGTCAGGACATGACCTGACCTGAGTCAGGTCATGTTTTGACCAACGCCCTGATCTGACTCTCCTTTCTGCCCCATCCTTCTCATTTCACCTTCTGTGTGTGTGTGACAGGTATGGACATGACCTGACCTGAGTCAAATCATGTCCTGACCAAAGCCCTGACCTGACTCTCCTTTCTGACCCTCCCTCCCCACACCCTTCTCCTTTCTCCTTGTTTTCATCCTCTCTATCTCACCTTTCACGAGAGGGGCTCATAACCAGA
This sequence comes from Eriocheir sinensis, assembly GCF_024679095.1. Classification (NCBI taxonomy): domain Eukaryota; kingdom Metazoa; phylum Arthropoda; class Malacostraca; order Decapoda; family Varunidae; genus Eriocheir; species Eriocheir sinensis. Next base: position 2,823,120 of record NC_066561.1, read on the forward strand.
GTGAAGCTACACACCTCCTCTGGAGTCGGGGGCTCACGTGGTATAGAGTATTTTCACTCACGTGACCGTGTGACGTTTTCATGACGTCACGAAGTAAACATGGCCGCCACGTGTGACAGTCTATCCTTGTTGGGGGACCAGCGAGTGAGTGAGAGACTGTGCCTTGTTGGGGAATCGTAGTAAATGGAGATACTCCAAATATTATTTTTCGCTCTCTCTGCTGGACAGGACTTATTATGAGAGGATGGTCACTTAAGTCAGGCTTAGTTGCCCTAAAATACGGCAGCTTTACGTGGAAGCCAAGGCAAGCATTGGAGGAAGAAATGCCTTTCACAATGATACACACTGTCTACATACCTAACAATAACTACATAGTGCTTCAACAAAGACTATCTACATATTTAACAATAAGTGATGTTTCAGAGTGCCAACATTCATCTCCACTTGTACTACCTACCACACCTAATACTATCCAAACCCCTTAAGCAAGAGTTAACCAGCATCTTCACTCCTTCATCCCTTACACTGGTAAAGTCTGGAACAGCCTTCCTTTGTCTGTATTTCCTCCTGCCTATGACTTGTCCTCTTTCAAGAAGAGTGTATCAAAACACCTCTCCACCCGAAATTGACCTCTCTTTTGGCCACTCTACTATTTTCTGTTGTTGGGAGCAGCAAGTAGCGGTCTTTATTTTATACACTGTTTTTGTTGCCCTTTAGCCGGCACCTTTGTTGTAAAAAAAAAAAAAAAACCTACTTTTAGGGGGTTGGTCATTCACAAAGCAAGTGTCTACATATCTAACAGTAACTAATACTTAACAATGATGCTGGCAACATATCTAATAATAACTAATGTATCAGAGTGCCAACATTCATCATCACTCATACCTACCATACATTAATAACTTTTGGGGCTGGCCACTACGTACTAAATCTAGTGATGAAGAATGAACTCTTAATAAAGGCTAAATAACTTGACAAATAAGTGAAAATTCACTTCACTGTCGTGCAATGTCACTAATCTTTGCTTGACACCACTGGAAAAAACTATGTGAATCTGCAGGTGTGTTATAGCTTGACACTGGAAGCCCCAGCCAGGACTGAGGAAACACTGTCTCTACTCGTTATTGTGTAGGACTGAAACATCATTCCTACCTGTCATGAAGTGCTTGCCACAGACTCTCCAGTGTTCAGGGCTTGAAGTCTGGGCTCTGGAGATCCACGATAATCAGAGACTTCTTCTTTCAGCGATCAACTCCCTCCGTTCACCTTGCCGCGTTGGTATTTTAGGCAGGCGGTAAAATGATAAACTTGGGTGTTTATCTGCCTTATTTCCACACCCAACAACGCAGCAAAGATGTGGCATTTCTGTTTTCAGACGGGTCACCAGTACATGCTGTTAACACCACAAAATGAGGCTAGAAATTCGTGTCCTGGTCACTCCAGTGGCCATGAAATCTCCCTGCATGGTCTCCCAACTCCCAGTCGGGCTGATCCCTCCAACCCATAATGCACCGTGGCCGTGACGGCATAGATTGGCGTGACGTCACACGAAACTTCTCTTTGGAGGCCGCGCCGAGTTGAACCAAATGCGACAGGAGGGAGGCGGCAGGAAGTTCAAACGAGGCTAACATGTTAAGAAGTTTCTCTCTCTCTCTCTCTCTCTCTCTCTCTCTCTCTCTCTCTCTTGCCATAGCTGCAGTGTTTGGAGGAAAACGTCCACTATGATACTAAATTTTAAGGTAGCATGCGCGAAACTCGGGATGGTAAGAATTTAGGACTAACCACGAAACTCGAGGATCGCGAAACTCGAGAGGGTACTGTAGTTTTTTCTCGTGTTTCTTCTTATGGGGAGACCATACAGTTTCCACATGTTCCATCTTTGGTCTAATCATAGTGGTAATCATCTTTTTCAGCATATCTTTATCCATGTAGTGGAATGCTATTCCTATATTTCTTACCATTCTGTACGTATCTCCGAATATCCTATTTACATGACTCTCAGGCTGTTGATTATCTTGTATTATCACTCCCAGATCCTTCTCTTCTTGAACTTTTAATATTTCTCCATCTCCCATTCTATATGTCCATTTTGGTCTCCCTTCACTCTTTCCCATTTCCATTACATGACATTTCTTCACGTTGAATTCCATCTCACATTCAATACTCCATTTCTTAGTCTTGTTCAGGTCATCTTGCAGAATTTCAGTCTTTAGTATTTCTTATATGTCTTAACAGTTTTGCATCATCTGCAAACAGGCTCATATAACTGTTTACCCCCTCTGGCATATCATTTACATATACTAGGAAAAGTAATGGTGCCAATACCGATCCTTGAGGCACTCCACTCTCTACAATTCTCCATTCCGATTTTATGTCCTTTACCACTGTCCTCATCTCTCTTCCCCTTAGGTAGCTTTCCATCCAGTTCTTCATTTTCCCTTTCAATCCTTTATTTTCCAGCATCCATAGCAGTCTTGTATGTGGAACTTTGTCAAACACCTTCTTCAGGTCAAAGTAAATGCAATCAACCCATCAGTCCCTCTCCTGTATTTTGTCTGTCACTTTTAAGTAAAAGCTCAGTAAGTTTGTTACACATGACCGCCCTTTCCTGAAGCCATATTGTTTACTCGTGATTATATTATGCTCTTCTAGGAATCTCGTCCATTGTTTCTTTATCACTTTCTCACATATTTTACATACTACACTGGTCAATGATACAGGTCTGTAGCTCAGGGGTTCTTTCTTCCTTCCACTTTTGTATATGGGGACCACTTCGGCCCTCCGCCACTCCTTTGGCACTTCACCAGTTGTTATTGACATTTAATGATATCGTATACCGGTCCAACCAGCTCATTTCTGCATCCTTTCAATATATAACCTGAGACTCCATCCAGTCCTACTGCTTTCCTCTCTTCCAGGTCCCCCAACATTTTATATATATCCTCTTTATTTACTATGACTTTTTCCATATGAACATTTATTTTGTTTTCTTGTGGTTCGTTGAGTTTTGATTCTTTTGTAAAAACTTGCTGGAACCTTTTGTTTAGTAGCTCAGTCACGTCTTTAGGATCTTCGATTATCATATTCCCGTCACTCAATCTTTCTATTGTTTCCCTTGGTTTGATCTTTCCATTTATGAATCTATAAAACAGTTTAGGTTGTTCCTTGCACTTTTCTACAATATCCTTTTCATATTCCTTTTCTTCTCTCCTTATTTTCACATATTCATTTTTCACTACCTTAAAATCTTCTTTATTCCTTTGGTTTCTATTTCTTTTCAATCTTTTCCATGCTTCATCTCTTTTTTTCTTTTGCCTTAGCACATTTTGCATTAAACGAGTCCTTTTTTTCCTTTTTCTATAGGTTTGTATTCTGGTACAAATTTCATAACTCCTGATTTATACGCCTCCATGAAAATACGTATCATGCCTTTCTTGCACTTCACTTGTTCTCTTTAACTCATCCCAGTCCAGCTCTCCATAGAATTTCCTGAGATTTTCCACGTCTGCCTTCCTTTAGTTTAACCTGTTTCTTTTTTATGATTCATCCCCTTCACTTCCTTCCTCCTCTGTTTCCATCTCTATTATCACGTGGTCACTCTTACCGAGGGGCACCCATATCTTAAAACTTTCACTTCTTTGTTGATTTGTTGTTTCACAATCTCTTTAAAACTTACTTTCTCCTCTTCCTGCTCCTTCTTCCATTGATTTTGCTTTTCATGCGATATCTTAACATTCTCCATATTTACCTCTACCTTTTCCTTGTAAATCAGCAACATTACCTCATATCTATCACACTTGTGTTTCAGCTCTATTTTTTTCCTCCCCCAATCTCTACCTTTCCTCTATTTTCTCTAATTTTTCAGCCAGATTGCGTACAATTTCCTTCAGCAACAACATTTTCCTATACGCCATCCTGCTGGGAATTGAACTTTCCTCCTGACCGAAGCCAGAAAAGTCCCTCTCCAAACTAAAGAGACTTACCCTTGGTCTGGTGACTGGCATAAACACTGGGGCTATGGGCATAAACAAACTGCCTGAGCCTGGCACTTCATCCATTTTCACGGTTTCTACATGTCCAAATTGCACTTACCGTATTACAGATGGGACAGTACTAACACGTCTGCCCCTGCCCATAACCACATCCAGGCCTGTAGGCCATGAGTAACCCCGTATCCTCTTGAAAAATACAGAAGCACTTGCTCTCACGTCCTCTCCACTTGATGGCCACTCTGTGTGTGTGTGTGTGTGTGTGTTGAGTGTACAGAAATAATCTCTCTTTAGGTTGACACCAGTGAAATAAAGATCATCAACTTCAAGAAGCCAAGTTCTATCCAGTCATCGACAGTTTCTCCTTGGACACCAGTATGGGCTCAGGAGCAGGATTCAGCCCCAAGTACCTACCGGAGAATCATCCCGCCAAGATTCAAGACCAGCTCAAAGCAGAAGCGAGTTCCTGGAAGTAGTAAGTCGTTACATTTTTTCAATTTAATTTTCTGAAAACAGCCTCTGCAGTGAAAAAGATATGGTTCAAGTTGTTTCTCATGAATATTAATAATTCTGTTGCATACAGTAGCATGCCAATTCAAGGTGATTCTCCAGCTCAAATTCTACTGTTGTTTAAAGAACTTTTGTTCATATGATTTCAGACGAGAAAAAGGAACCAAAAATCCAAAGAAGTTATACTTCAAAAGGGAGGTCAGAATATCTGCCTCAACATTGTTTAACTTCTTCATCCAAGAAATGGAAATCATTCACAGTGGAAGAGGTATGTTGGATCACTGAGACACAGGGACAAACATATTCTTATTATATTATTTAGAAAAGTGAGTAATAGTTACAACATAGTAGTTCATAAAGACTTGACTTATCCTTTTTAATGCAGCTCTATTCCCTCACCAGAGTTTTCGTATAGAGGAGAAAAAGCAGTATCAGCAGCTGCTGGAACGTTGCACCTCAACCCCTTCACCTTCCTCCTCCCACAGTGTGATCCAGATGTCGTCCAGCTCCTCCGATTCCTCAAGGTATGGAAAACAATATATAGACCTTATTCCATAGCAGTACATTTAGTCACCATTAGAGGGCTCTTGCACATTGCCTCCTAACAACAGGGACACCTTGCCCTTTGTAGCCACTTAAGCAACAGTTAACGTGAAGCTGCAGTGAATCTGCTGTTGTAGCAAAATCAGTCAAGTCAGCATTGACTGCGGTGACCAGACTTGAAAGTTTTCTGGGTGGCCGTGGGTGGCTCTGCCTGCTTATGGAATACAGTCTGTTGTCTCACTTGAACGTGATTGTCAGTCAGGTGTAAGTTGATGCCTGTAGCTGTAGCTGTGATTCACTTGTTTTTGAAAGGTGTGTATAAAGACTGCCTGTTTTCTATACCACTGTCTTTTGATTCTAACAAATCATTTCCCTGCAGTCCTCCCCCATCTCCAGTGTTTAAGGTGAGGGGGCCAAAGAAGCATTCTCATTCCATCCATCCAGAAGTAGAAAATGAAAACATTGTCCCGACCCCTTCTTCAGAAAGATTACCGAGATCTAAAAAGTGAGTACTTATGTGTTTCTTGCTCAGATATATTTGCAAAACCATTATTTTAAAAAGAATGCTTTATGGGATGTTCATTGAAGACCTGAATGTTGTTTTTAGGTGTGTGTGTGTGTGTGGTTGATGCCAGATACATGGTTGTATTAAGGAATTAAATATATTTTCAGGTTCGATGTTCCAACTTGCAGGAGGAAGAAAGATTGTCTGCAGGATATAAGAAGCTACTTAAGTCATGACAAAGGTAATTGTCCAGCAACATGCTAATGCATGCAAAAGAAAAATTAAATGTTTTATCCCATAATCTGTATACTTGATTTTGTGTAGTGATTATTACACTGCAAAACTTTGCATATGTTAAGCTTGTACGTTGGTTTCTTTTTAACAGATAAGCTTTGTAAACTCTTTTACAAAGCTAAACAGTATTGTTTTTCTCTTTAAGATTTTGTTCATGTTAGTATTTTAAATTCTCTGCGCTGTTTTATTGGAATATGTCATGTAGCATTCACTTCAAACTTTTTGTTTTTTGGATCCAGGAACAAAGCCTCTGCAATCAGAGGCCACCCCCTGCAAGAATGCCACTAACGGTGCACACAAGAGAGTTGAATCAGTTATCAAGTAAGTGGATTTTATGTTAGAGGTCCTTAGTAAGAGAAGACTTAAAGTTCCACCTCAGAAAATAAGTTAGCTGCAGTCCACCCCTCAGCTGCAGGTGCCTCCAGACTTGTACATATTAGTGTCACAAACTTTCAGAGAATAAACACTCAGTTTATTATAATCTGAACAACATGCTGTTTCAGAAGTTCAACCTCTACCTGTAGATACCAGTAGCTGCTCATCGTTGCCCTAAACTCAAACCCCGCCAACAACATTAACCCTTTCACTACAGCCAGGCAAAAACAGCGCCCCACCCCGTATCTAGTCTGGCCGCACGAGCCAAATTTCAAACGTCGCTACTGAATCTAACAAGTTTTAAGCAATAAACTCCACATAATCATGTATTATATATAAAAATATGCAAAATTAAATGGTGCACATAAAGAAACTTAAATTAATTGATAATTTTGAGATATATGCATAAATATACAGAGAAATTTGCATTATGCAAAAATGACATGTATCTGCTGAATTGTATTTCCTTATATTAGTTTTGATAAACTATTAGATTTGTGGAGGAGAAGGAAGGGAAGGACACAGACGTAAGATCATGGAAAATATCCCACTGATTCACCAGCAATACGCACAGATTTGATGGAGTAAAAGGTTGAAAGGCCGTCCTCCTGGAGGTCTGGAGATGGCTCTTGTGTGTGTGTATTTACCTAGTTGTAGTTTTACAGGGCCTGGGCTTATGTTCGTGTGGTCCCGTCTCCGTATCTGTATTTGTCCAACTTTTCCTCAAAGCTTTGCACACTCTTTACCGATACTACATCCTCACTGAGTCTGTTCCAAACCTCTATATTTCTTTGTGGGAAGCTATATTTCTCTATGTCTCTCAAGCATCTTCCCTTCCTCAATTCTGTCTTCCTTCCTCTTCCATGTCCATCTATTAATCCCTCCCCTCCCTCTGTCTACATCTCGAGAGAGACCCGCAGCAGACCAAGAGGTGAATCACACACACACACACACACACACACACACACACACACACACACTAGTCAAAATATAAGTCATTCATATTAATAGAAGAATCAAAGCAGGCTCTCACTTACCAAGTTTCCCCTTTATTAATCCAGATATTTCCAAACGAACATCATAACGAGAATTATTGTATCTGAGAGAGAGGGAGGGAGGAAGAGAGAAGCTATTTATTGATGACCATTGTCAGTCATTCATCCCTGGAGAGGAGGGGAGGGTACAGGCGTTGCTGCTTCTCCTCCACGTGAGTCTTTGGTTGGCTGCGTTGGAGTGGTCATGATAGTACCTTGGGAAAAGGAAGAAAATGGGTAGTGAGAACGAGTCGTTTTGAAGCTGCAGTCGAAGGCGGCTGCCTTACGATTGGCTGGCAGTTCTGAAAACACACTTGTGATTCATCGACAGCACTCACCCAATCAGCAGCCTTGCTGCCTTAAGGCGGTGTCACACAGGCCGTTTTCCTCCAACTGTTGGGGCTACAGGCAACCATGGTTGCCCATAAGCTGGTGTCACACTGGGCCTTTTTCCTCCAATCGTGTTAGCAGTAAGGCCAACCATCAACTCCAACTTTTCCGGGTGTGCGTCACACACGGCCAAGGTCGGTTGTCTGTAAGCAAAGCAGTCGCCCTGTATCCACGGTGCGTCGTCTGCTAAAGTAAGGGCTGTTGCAGCTTGTGCAGCCGTTGCCCAAGTTATGGACTTGTTGCTGCAGTTAAATGGAAGGAAGAAGTTGTTGTGTGCATGATTATGGCTTCAAAGATGGGAGGACAGGAGTGTTTACCCAAACCTCGTAAGAGAACTGGGTAAATTTTCAGAATGTCACCCGTGGGACACTGTTGGACGAAGATATTTTTTTCTGATAGTTTTTGGTGTTATGAAATAATCTGCTAGCTGTTTCTGTTGCAAATCATTAAATCACTAATATAATGATTGACTTTTCAATGCCTGTTGTACGTGCACCTGCCGCCACCCACCACCGCAGTCACAAAATAGCTCACGGAGAGGTTCAACTTCCTTACTGTTTTTATATTTCACTCACTGCTCACAAAGATCACAAGTGGACAAACTAGAACAAAACCAGGCAAATTAATGTTCCTTCTGTGTGTTTCCCCAGCGCGCATGCGTGGTGGACAGCAGAACGACTTATTTCAGGGAGGAAATATTTCTCACAACACCGGCCAGCATAGTGGACCGCCGCCACCATGTCCCATCCTGCAGTGCATATTTCTGCCGCTCCACACTGCATGCCGAATGAATTTAAACTTACCAAACCTAATTTAACATAGCCTATCTAATGGGGGGACTTCGCCCCCCCTCAACCCCTATTCCATTTGCAACGGAAAAGCAATACAGCAGTGTGTTGTATGGACACAAAATACTTCATATAGCACCAAAGTGTTTTTTGCTGTGAGACAGGTGATGTTCTGGAATGATATCGAGAACTGTGCTGTGAAGACCAGTGTTGTGTTCCTGAGCCAATAAATAAAATTCATGCAGTGATTTGTGGGTAAATTTACAGGAAATAGCACCTTGATAGTTTCAGAAAACAAAACTGTCCTGATGTGCGTATGCAGGCCCGTAATTTTGGCAGATTTTGTGGGGGGGCTTGAGGGCATCATAGCTTCATGAGGTGGGGGAGCTGGCAAGCGAAGTGAGCTTAGTCATGCTGTTGGGGGATGCAGGAGAATAGCTCTGTTTATCAACATCTTTGTTTGTTTACATTCACTTCTGAGGATGCATAGTTCGCAGGAGGACAGCCAGGAACACAACACCGGGAGTCCTTCAATTTTCATAGACTGGAGAAAAGTTTTTTGAACTGTGGTTCCACAGCACAGGGTGTTCTCTTATCTTGTCTATTAAATAGTAAACAAAGCAGCTCTGCCAGTCTACTTTGTGAGTCTCTTGGTGGGCCATCTTCCACTGCTCCTCACTCCTCAGTCACTGCCGTTGTCTGTTTACCTACTGCCGTGCAGTATCCATGTACCCACACTCATACTCACAACCGTTTTTCCATTTGTACAGACAACTGACAACTCTCTCCCTGTTGGGCATACAGACAACCGTGGTTGCCTGTAGCCCCAATGGTTGGATGAAAACGGCCAGTGTGACACTGCCTCTTAAGGGGGTACGGGACACCTGAGGTCATCTAACTAAACTATCGGGTTTTGCGATGAAACTAAGTACCTAGGCATCTATGTTGCCTACATTTTGTACGAGCCACAACAATGTATGTATACTTATATGTATACTCATACGTATACATGTGCGTATACGTGTAGCAACACTTAAAATTACACAGCACCATTAATACATAGCCAATCACTTTCATTTTTTTGCTGTGAATAGTCTTTAGGTATGCCTAGAGCCCTATGGAAAATATTCTGAAAGTTTCCCATATAGAAAGGCATACTGGTATTTATTTTATGTTTGTCGAACATCGCGTAAAATCGTGTTTTTTTGTCACTTTCTCCTCTAAATACTCCCATCTCCTTTACCCTATCAACAACATCTAATCATAGGTCCCTAGCTACTTGTACAATCAACATTCCCTGCACTTTTCATGTAAATCTGATTGATTTTAGATTTTCTGCGATTAAAAAGAGACATAATTTAACCTTTAACTTGGTCCATTTAAACCCGCACCAGACATTTAGAATTTGTGCTTCGAGGAAAACATTGCTCAGAGATTATTTCTAGATGGTATAAGAATGTTTTTAACCCAGTTTTGCAAAATGCTATATTTTGACCAACCCCCCCCAGGTGTCGCATACCTCCTTAATAAGTCATGGACTTGAGATCGTCGTCATGCCTAGAATGCTTTATATCAGCAGAGAGATTAACCTAACAAATGATATCTAATAAACGTTGTATCATATTGTTATACACATATCATACAACTAGCTCGATGTGTAATGTATTGTACTATTTTTATTTTTTTTTTCTAAAACAAAATGTTTTTAGTATCTGAAAGAGCCGCAGGCTTTTTAGCGCCTGTGTTTAAGCCCGCCCAGAAGGAAGGCTTAGCTTAGCTCTCATATCGCCCAGAAGGCGCAACACAGTTTTTGGGTTAAGGCAGCACACATGATGCCGACGGTAGATAGACATGACCTGAACATGTCACAGCAGCGTGAAAGTCAGGATGGTGAAAATTTAGGACTAAGGGCCGTATTCTTAAATGAAACTTCTGTAACCACAGTCCCCACACATCCGAAAATGATATTCTTAAACAACCATCGTGCCCGTGGCTACCACAGTTCCGACAGTCACGAAGGGTGTATTCTTATATGCCACCTCTGGGACCGTGGTACCGATCAAAGCACCAAATTGTCGGGAGACTTTGTCGGGTCCGTCACCCCTTCTCACAAATATTGTGGGGCGTGTTATTTTGTCCCTGATTTGCATGTTCACAACGTCTTTGAGGATACTAGACGTTCAGAACACTTCTGCTACTCTCCCCGAAGTGTTAAGAGCAAGTTGAGTAAAAAGCAGTGCCTCATATTCACCAAAACAAGCAAAGAAGAGAGATCGTCTTCGCTGCCCCACCAGGGAGCGCAGGCCCTCCTGGACCCCCACGGATCCCAACGTGATACTAATCATCTATGCTCCGCCAGTAAAACTAGACGAGTACAACAATATATGAGACCTTACAAAGAAAATTATTCTCTTGGGGTTAAAACTAAATAAATAGTGATGAGTTGAAGTTAAATAATCATTCCTTAATGTTTATAACACATTTTACATATAGCTACCATTTGCAGCGGCTATGAAATGAGTACCAAAATAAAGAATTACATCTTATAGAGAAAAGCCTCCTGAACACGATGGTGTATACAGATTTTTCATAAAACGCCAAATACAAATAAGTGAAGCACGGAACTATTTATAAAAACATTTCACATCATCCTCGTTTGCTCCAACGCGCAGACGGGGGTGGGTGCGAGGCTATATACTGGTTTGCAGCAGTTTGCGGGCCTAGTTGCCATGACAACCCTCGCCTCGCCTTGCTTTTCGTGTGGCCACAGAAACTCACCTTGCCGCTCTCGCTAACTTTCTCGCTCCCTGTGTGGCCACGGCCTCATTGAGAGCCAGTAGAGTGTAGAGTGATGCTATAGTTTCCCAAGCCTCCTTTTTCTTCTTTATCATTGCATGATCCGTTCTTCCGTCAAGTACTACTGCTCGGTGTCTCTACAAGCTCCAGAAATAGAGCAAATTCATTTTGGGATGAATATCGCTTAGTTTCCTCCATTGTTGACTTGAACACAGCGCGCAGGGCATCAGGTGCAGTCAGCATTTTGACCGTCAGAACGTTGAGATGGACCAAACAACAAGGGACATTGTTACCAATTAAATTTTCTCGCGCCACCAGTGTTACCGAATCCCACCCAACAAATCCGAGTGTTTAAGAATATGCAAATTGTGACAACCCGAACATTAGTGTTCGTGGGGACTGTCGTTGTCGTTGCCGATTTCGTGAGATTTAAGAATACGGCCCTAAGCGTGAAACTCGGATAGCGAGAAACTCAAGAGGGTACTGTAGTTGTGATATACAGGAAACGAGCTACACTTGTGCTGTCCTGTCTCTCTATCTACTATAATCTAATTTGGCCTTAAATTCATGAATCGTCTTTGCATGGACCACATCATTTTTGCAGGCCATTCCAGGCCACTTAGGCCACTTAGCTTTAATTATTTTTTCACAAATCTTAGCTGCTACTCTTGTCAGAAACTGGTCTCTAGTTCCAAAGGTCTTCCCAGCATTCTCCTTTATAAATTGGTATGATGTCTGCTCTTTTCCAGTCCCCTGGCACCTTACAGTCTGCCAGCGAGCTGACTTTGACACACTGAATCTTATCAGCTAATGGACCGCATTGGCTATACAGGCAGCGCCACATGTGGCCACTCAACTCCAAGCTGAGTTTTCCATAGAGTTCAAGTTATAGACTAGAGTGCGTCTGAGGCTGTCTCAGGGATACACGGCCATGATGCCGCCGTCGCCCCAAGCCGATGATTGCACACACTTCACTCCTGCCCGATTTCAGTTTTTCTCCATGTCAAATAGTAGAGTCAGGAAATCGGGTAGGAGTAAAGTGTGTGCAGTCGTTGGCTCGGAGCGGTGGTAGCACCAAGGCCTTGTATCCTGGAGGCAGCCTCAGACGCACTCTAGTACATAACTTGAGTTCTATGGAAAGTGCTGTTTTGACAGTTCACTGAGTGGCCACGTGTGGTGCCAATACGGTCCATTGCATACTGCACTTCCTCAAGACCCAACTTGACACACCATCCAGTCCCAATGCTTTTCCCACATCCAGACCTTCCATTATTTCTTTCACTTCTTGTGATGTAACTTGTATTTCTTTCCAGTGTGTGTGTGTGTGTGTGTGTGTGTGTGTGTAAGGGAAGTTGAATATTTCAACAGACCTGGTTTACCATTGACTAATTTATGTGTAATAAAAAATTCTTGTGACCTTGCAGGTATGGGAAGCAGCCTGATGAGGATGAAGAAGAGTTTTCGTTGCTTCGGCTCATCAGACGGCGTGAGGAGAGAGAAAGCAGTTCAAAACCTCTCATAGACTTAGCAGAGTCAGATAGTGACAGCCTTCCAATTCTCAGAAGTAGGTTATTTATTACATTATGCTCAGAGAGAATGTATGCTGTTAGTAGAAAAGAAAAACATAAGAAGGCATTACATTAGCACAGTCACCTCTTGATTAACGCGAGGGTTACGTTCCTGGAGATGGCGCGTTATTTAAAATCGTGTTATTTAAACATAATTTCCCCATAGGAAACAATGGTAATAGGGAGGGTTACGTTCCTGGACATTGGGAAAGTCTGCCTATTTTGGGGATTTTGTTACTCTAACCTTAAAAAAAAAAAAACATTATTAATACATTAGTAGGTCACGGAAACAATAAAAACACGTCCTCAATTTATTTAAATTTATTCTTCACCTGCGTTGGCCACCGTCCCTCCTTGATCTTGATTTTGATGTCACAGGTGGCTTGGGATTTCTCCCCAGCCAGGCCTTTGTATTGGCAGCTCCTGTGAAAGAAAACAAAAACATGCAAAAAGTCTATGTTCTACTCGGGGCAAGGTATCATTCCCTACATCTTGCACGCCACATGCTCTCCAGGAACTCTTTCACTGCCTCAATCACTCGTCCACTCATCTCTCCACTCAGCCCCAGCAGCAGCACCATCCACTCCCTTCCAGTCCTCCCATTCACCTCATGTCCGATCTCACTCAGAAACACGTGCATCATCTTCGTTCTCTCTCTGTCATACTTCTTACATTTACCCAGCGCTCCCGTCACCAGCCGCTCCCTTCACCTCCGCCACTCCGCCTCACTTGCCTCCTTCCTCTTCCTTTGACTACCCATGCTATTGGTGACAAAGATAACTCCTTTAAGTTAAAGTTTTCTAAAGAAAAAATTGCTACATTACATTTGTAAGTCACTGACACAACAAAAACACGTCCTCACACTCATCATCACTTTGTTGATGCGTCACTTGTCGTCATCGTCGTCATCTGCTGAATCCCCACCCCGTCCTTCCACTTCCTGTGAGGAGGTGGAAGGACGCTTGGGTGCCATAGTAGAGGTCAAAATGCAGTGTACATATTCCAGAGAAACGTTACACTCACAATGCCAGCTAGCTTCGGACTGAGACAGCGTCTCTGCGCGGTGACGTCATCGATGAAACTCGTGTTAACCCTTTCCTTGCGCGTGGTGCGGACGTGACTATCCCCTCAGGCGCAGTCAGGCAGCCCAATGGGGGGTCTCTTTTAACCTCTGTATCTCAAAAAGTATTCATCACAGCTAAAAAACAAAAACACCATTGGAAAGAGGAGGTCCATATCTATAGGAGTCGATTATGTATGCCTCTCTTGCAAACATACATGCACGTTCAGGGAGTGTTGAATGTTAACACTTACGTCGGTGGGTGCATGATGATCAGCCATATTGAGGGAACTGCAGACATCTCTCCTTAAGATTCTGGCAAGGGGGTATTGCCAACTGCAATATTTACAACTAGGGTGAGGTGGACATAACTTGTACATGGTCACAAGACGTACAAAGGCCATCTTGTTGAATCAAAACATCGAGGAAAGTCTCACTTCCTACATAAGAAAGAAAATGGGACACCAATAGCTGACACAGCCATCTTGTGCCACAAGCCGCATGCCTGAAAATGCTAGGCGAATTTTTTAATTTTTGAGTTGTCTGATGCAATTTTCCCGCCTCATAGTATAGTGTATGGTGGCTGTGAATATGTCTTAACTTTGCTGGTGAAGGTTTCCATGGTGAATATGATCATACTGAAAAGACATTTGCATGGAAAGATATTGTTGTGCCGAGTTTTTGTGTTCGTGGGAATCCCGTAAACAAACATGTGGGTAGTTCACGAGTCATACAGCTGTGGACGCTAAATGTTATTGTAAAGCCTGGCTACATTTGACGAGCATAGAAAACCACCGAAAAATTACGAGTTAAAACACTGTCATCACTTGCAGAATTGGAAGTCCAAACAATCTAAACTGATACCTCAAAGGAAGCCCACAGCCTAAGGATTACTTTAGGCATTTGGGTTTGAGTCTTGGTGCAAAGCCAGATTTATAAGAAATTTATTTATAAAATTGTACGGGCCGTGAACACCTCGTGTATGAGCCGTGACCCCCTGCTCACAAGCCGTACAGCAATTGAAATAAAAATAAAATCTTCCTATGGAGAAAAAATATTCTCTGGAGAAGCTCAACAGATACTCATAGAGGAAGCCCATTTCCTCAGGAGTATTATGCACTCCTTGTTTTTCCTGTTAGGGCAAATACAGATTTTTAATTAATATTTTCCCAATACTAGTATGGGTTGTGTCCACCTCACCCTATTAGGTCAAAGAATCAGTCAGGTGATAGTTGAAGCTATGCAAAAATGCCGCTATATTGGGCAAGAACATCCACCAGTTACTCGTCCATAGATTTGCCATGCTGGCTGATATAATTTTCCACCAAATTTAGTGAAGAACCCACTCAATTGGCAATCCTGTGTTGTGAGAAATAGTGTTGGAACACACTCATACGTGGGAGATTTGAGTGCGGGTGGAGCTCACAGCGAGCGTTTAGCACCACCAGCAAATACGCCTAACGCTCGCCTAGAAAAAAACAGATTTCACAGCAGGGTGTGCCAGAAAAAAATTTATAAAACATCTTTTATGACTTTTTCTCAGTTTCAAAGTTCATTTTCCTCTGACTTTCGCGTTCAAGGGGGATCACCCGAGAAAAACTTGTGCGGTCAAAAAGGGTTAATGCAAAAATTCAAAAGTTTGACCTTCATCATGCATTAGCATACAGACCAGATGATTTTAAAGGGCTTATGAAACTGTAGAATAAAACTGAAATAGCTGTGTAAGGTTCAAGACAAACCACTGCAGTTATGAAGTGAGTCCACAGCAGGGGAGAAGAATCATTGCATCCACAGCTCATAACTTTCACTTTGGTCATTTTGCAGTATCAGAATCAGACAGTGATGGCGTGGAGATCATGGATGAGTTCCCTCACGGCCGGAAGAAAGACAAACCCTTCAGTTCCATGTTTGAGAAGGAGCGGAAAAAATACATGTAAGCACTGCAGTGTTTATTTGTGGTTGCTTGTATTGTGTGTGTCAGTGGGGCCCTCATACTTATTTCATACCTAACCTGCTCACTACAGTATCTGTTATCTTGCCTTCTTATCCCATGAGATCTTCACCTGACACACTTGCCATACTTCTACTATTCTTGCAGGCACCCCACCTCAGCTAGGCCCTGTCTATCCCACACAAATGTAGACTGACACACTGATAATTTTATAATTAGTACAAGATTTACTTCCTGTTAATCCAGTGATCTGGCTCTTGTTCACACAGGCAGTGCAAATATGGCAGTCTTACTCAAGCAACTGATACCCAAAATGATGATTCAGAAAATGAGTCTGAAAGTAATGAGAGAATATCACACTTATACAGCAAAGTTAAAAATCGAATGAAGCTCCTGGACATCATCTCTGACTCCGAAGACAAAAGGGGCAGGCAAGCAAGAAGAGTGAAGCCACCTTTTGTACATCTTACACCGAGGATGTTGGTAAGGCTCATTGCCCACTTACTTTTTTCTATATATTTTTCATAAAACATCATAACTACATGACCAATAAGTACAGGCTGCCATAATCATCATCATCTACCTCATTACCTGTGGACACATGTCAAAGCAGCCTCAGATTTATTTATTTATTTATTTATTTATTTATTTATTTATTTTTTTTCCATCTCATCATCTCATTTCATCGACGCCTGCTCCTAGGAGCTCCCACCAGGGGATGGCCACGGCAGAAGAGTTTACAACTTTCTCTATCCAGACACTCCCTCCTTGCCTGCTCAGTTTCTCAAGGATCTTTCCCCCTCTCCCTAATGTACTCTTGCACCCTATCCCTCCATTTCACTGGAGGTCGTCCTCTAACATTCCCTCCCTCTATCTCACTCACATACACCCTTCTGGTCATCTTACTCTCCTTCATTCGCTCCATGTGGCCAAACCACTTTAAAGTCTGTCACTTCACTTCTTCACTTCTGCAGCCGCCACCTCCCCATTGGCCAGTTTCACGTGGAAAACTATAGCGTCAGTCTGCGCCATTGGTAACGATTAAAACAAACAAAATGACTGTGAAAGTGGCCCTAAATAGACAAGGAGACATAACACAACACTGATGCAACCCAATAATCACACAAATACTCACCTATCTGCTATCCACATAAAAACCTCCTTATTTTTACACTGAACTGCCTTCCTCTCACCCCATATATTTAGAGCACCTTCCACACTTATCACATCCTTGTCAACCCAATCACATGCCCATTCAAAATCCATAAATACAAACAAATACCTCCTAATATCTTCATAAGTATTCCTCTGTCATACTCCTAACAATAAGCTGATCCACATGTCCCCTATCTCTCCCAAGCCCACACTGCTTTTCTTCTGTTTCACCTATTATCTCCACCAACACTCCCATACATCTCCCTAAGAACACTGTACAACCTTTCACCTTTATAGTTTGAATACTTCTGCTTGTCACCCTCTCATCATCATCATCATCATCATCATTTAACGTCCATTTATTCCCTGTGGTGGGGTTGGACGGGATATGAGCCTCCTCCACTGTTGCCGGTCCATAGCCATTTCTTCCGTGATGTTCAGCCTCCTCGTATCTTCCTCAACCACCTTTCTCCACGTCTTCCTTGGCCTTCCTGATGGTCTTCTGCCCTCTGCCTTATACAAATCATTCCTAGTTCATTTCTCCAATGGTATGGAGCCTCCCCCCTTAATTTAAAACACACATTGAACACTTGCACCAGGCACTCTACCACCTCATTGCCCCCACACAACGTTGCCAGATGGTCGTGCTCAGGCTCTAATATTTGCTGATTTCCAACCCTCAAACTGTCTCCTCCACCCCTTTAACTGTTTTTTTATAGAGTTATCGTTAAAATGTTTAATTATTGGTGTTTCTTGGCTACAGTTATGCTCTGAGTACGACAATCTGGCAACATTGCCCCCACAGTCTATAACAGGACTAGTCAACTATTATGAGCAGAGATCCAGTTAGATAAGTAATAGTGTATGCAGAGGTCCAGATAAATATTTTACACTTACAAGAATCCATCGGCACGACCTTCACATTCTTTAATTATATTTTTCTCCTCCTGGAGCCTGGGGTCCAGCTACAACACTCGAAGGTCCGGATTCAGACAGTTGGCCACCGGTTGAGTAGTCCTGTTCTATTAAATCCAATATAATTCCATCCATCCTAGCAACTTTCCCACTTTTCATCCTTCGTAACTCCATAATTACATAAGATTTGCTGTACAAGTGTCAAGGAGAGTTTCATATGTATAGCTTTTTATTTTTTTATATTCCATCATTTTGCCTTGAATATAATTACAAGATACTTTTTTTCTTTCCCTGTAAAGATGTTTTATTCACTCAGGCTGAGATAGATGCTGCACTAATCCCCAGCCCCAAGTCAGAGGTTCTGGTTCACAACTTCAATATCAAGATAACACGTCGTGACATCCACACTCTGAAGGGCCTGAATTGGCTCAATGATGAGGTGAGATGCCAGATCAGTCGCTGAACTGCAGCCATATTTTTAAGCTCAGAAGAGCAGTCAGCAATATTAATAGAAGATAGAGAGGCAACATTTAAGCAGAATTTAAAAGACAGAAGACTGTCAGTAAGAGAAGAGGAGTTAATGAGGCAAAGAACCTTTGACTCTACTCTGTCCAAGAGGGCTGTGTGTGTGGAGCTCCTCCAGACATGAGAAGCATACTCTGTCCAAGAGGGCTGTGTGTGTGGAGCTCCTCCAGACATGAGAAGCATACTCTGTACAAGAGCAGACAAGACCCCTGTACATGGACAGCATCTTTGAGTGGGAGAAAAACTGATGGAGATAATACAGAGCACCTAACCTCAAGGAAGCTGATTTAGCAGGAGAGGAGATATGAAGTTTCCAGTTGAGATTTTGAGTTAAGGATAGACCGAGAATGTTTAGTGTAGAAGAAGGTGACAGCTGTGTTCCTGCCCCATTCAGAAATGATGGCAAAGTCTGAGGATAAGTACTCTGCAACATCCTGCCTAGAGACTTGTAATTTCTGTTGGGAGAATCTTCTGTCAAAAGATGTTGAGTGATGCAGGCATTGGCATACGAGTGGATAGGACAGTTTGTTTTGGAAAGATCATTGATGAACAACAGGAAGAGCGTGAGGAATAGAACAGAGCCCTGTGGGACACCACTGGTTTAGGGGAAGAAAAATGACAATCTACCACAGCAAAGATAGATTATCCAGAAAGGAAACTAGAGATAAATATACAGAGATAGGGATAGAATCCATAGGGGGGCAGTTTAGAGAGCAAAGATTTGTGCCAGACTCACTCAGCAGCTTTTGAAATGTCTTAAGACAACAGTAAAAATTTCATCAAAATGGCTAAGAGTCAGTTAAGAAAGCAAGATCACCAGTAAAATGCCCCTTGCAGAACCCATAAAGGCAATCAGAAAGAAGTTCAGAAGTTGATAGATGTTTTGTATATACTTGATGTACTTGAGTGTCAATTGATTCCTTATATGTTAGTAATTATGTTAGTTAACCCTTATGGTCTACTTTTCCCTCATTGTTCTTTCAATCCTTTCTCCCTCCAAGCTCCTGTGTTCCCAGTTACTTATATACAGTCAGAGATACTTGAAGGAACTAATTTTAGTAGTAACTTGCCACCTCATTGATGTCATCCTCTATCAGTTTCCAACAAGCAAATGGAACTCACTGACTTGCAGTGCCAAGGAGGCGTGGAACTGAAAGCAGATGGACAGCCAAAGTATTGGAGTGGCAACCTGGGGATTGTAAAAGTCAGGGCAGACAGAGGGCCAGGTGGAGAGATTAAATTAAAGCATTTACCTGAGCAGGATGTAGTACACCACCATCAGACAGAGAGAAGTGGAGAACATCAGGAAAGGCCTTTGGCTGGTATTCTTAAACAGTTCTGCCTCTCACATCAACTATTTACAAAGGCCAAAATGGAGGTTAATCGGGGTCTTTGCAATGTTTCTTTAAATTTCACGGCACAAGAGCTTCATCAGACTACCTCCAGGATCCTAAAACTACCCATGGAGAGGCACACAAATCCGATGAAAGCCTTGTCAGTTGTGTGTGTTTGGGCGCCGAAATGTTTAAGAATATGACCCATTTTGTCCTGCAGTAGACTAATAGGGGGTGTGCCACATTTTCTACAGCACATTTCCTACATGTCACATCTACAACTTTAGCAGTTTTTAGTGACATATTTCCTAGAGATACAGCACATCTACACAAAAAAATCTATTATATCACACTTCCTACAGAGCCCCAGTCACATTTCATACACCAAGAAAGGCAGCGAGTCACAATTCCTTCAAGATTCCAATCAGTCAGTCTACATGGGGAGCAGAGTGGGGTTCACATTCAGACACAAATCAATTCATGTCAAGTTAAGACTCGACCCAGCACTGTTCTTCTATCACTTCGTGGGACAAGGAAGGACAACACCAACTTTTCACCATCTAAGGAGAGATGGCATTTTTGGGCCTTGTGCTCCACTGCGATCATCCTGGCCAGTGGTCCTTCTGCCCTGCTAACATGCTACTTCCTGTGCAGATTGCATAGCTACTCTTGTGGCAGCAGCACATTATAACCATCCCGCATGTTATGACAGGCTTGAGGTATTCATTTAAAAAATTCCTTTGAAATGAATGTGCTCAGAAAATCCAATTTTAACTTGTTTTTGCAATTTTATTTGATATACTTAATTTACGTTGTTGAAGACAGAAAAAATCCCACATTAATATTCCTCTGCAAAAACTTTGCATTCATTTGCACTAACATAACATAACAGGGGATCACAGAATTGTAGAAAATATGACCGTGTAAATGTAGGAATTATGCTGGAGGCACTGTTTTGTGTAGGGAATATGCTGGGTACTCAGTGTTTGTGTAGGAAATGTGCTGGATACTTGTTCTTGTGTAGGAAATATGACAGACTATGCAGGAAATGTATCAGTACTCCTGTTTTTGTGGAAATGTAGATATGACTATGCCCCAACCAGTAGTGACTAAAAATTATGATAATCAATTAATTTCTATATTACTGTTTCTTTCTAGATCATAAACTTCTACATGAACTTGATAATGGATCGTAGTAAGGACAACAATAGACCTCCCAGCGTGTATGCCTTAAACACATTTTTCTACCCAAAGCTGATGAACAGTGGCCACCAGTCTGTCTCCAGATGGACCAAGAAGGTAGGCAACAAGGGCAGACTTTCAGAATCATGCTTTCACTCTGAATAAAATTTGCCCGCACCACTAATAGGCTGGAACCATCTGCCAGGCTTCAAAAGTTTACTGGTGCCATGGGCAGCAAAAAAAAAATAATAATAAATAAATAAATAAATAAAAAAAAAAAAAAGGGCTCTCCCGAAGTGTATTTTTACATGAACGTGATACAGGTATGCAGGGTGTTTTTCCCTCTTAGGGAACTTAACATCTTCCCTTATTCTTTTTTACAGGTTGACATCTTTGCATATGATATATTGCTGGTGCCCATCCACCTTGGTGTGCATTGGTGCATGGCTACTGTGGATTTCAAGAAGAAATTCATCTCTTACTATGACTCCATGCTGGGCAACAATGACAAATGCCTTCAGGTAGGTTGTGTCTGGGTTGGCATGACTGCTCTGGAAGCTGAAATGTGTTTCATAATCATAATGAAGGAAATTAATGTGCTATATATAGCAACACAACCTTTTTTTTTAAACAGCACAGAGAGAAACTCAAGGGCAACAAAAAGAAGATGTAGAAAAAAAAGGCCCGCTAACTGTTGCTCCCATATAGCAAAAAGTATAGAGTGGCCAAAACACTCTTCTTGAAAGAGGTCAAGTCATAGGCAGGAGGAAATACAGACAAAGGAAGGCTGTTCCAGAGTTTACCAATGAAGGGGATGAAAGAATGGAGGTGCTGGTTAACTCCTGCATAAGGGGTTTGGACAGTATAGAGATGAGCATGAGTAGAAAGTCATGTGCAGCGGGGCCGCGGGAGGGGGAGAGACATGCAGTTAGCAAGTTAAGAAGAGCAGTCAGCATGAAAATATCGATAGAAGATAGAAAGAGATGCAACATGGCGGCGGAATTTAAGAGGTAGAAGATTGTCAGTAAGAGGAGAGCTGATGAGGTGAAGAGCCTTAGACACACACACACACACACACACACACACAGCATTCAGCCGTCAAGGAGTAAACATCTGGGCCGCTCCGCTCCGAGCCATTGGAAAGACACAATCCTCGACCCGCGCCAGCTGTTGAGTAGGAAAAATACCTAGTGTAGTGTTGCAGAGGCCTGGGTTTTGCTAATGTTGGTTCGGTAGGTCTCCATTAGTGCAGTTTAGTGTGATGAGTGATAAGGAGAAAGACCAGGGATGGATCACGCCACGAAGCAGAAGTAGTAGAGCAAGAAGAGGTGACAACAACAGCGGGGAGGAAAGTGAGTATGAAGCTGGAGGTACTTCAGCTGAGTTTTCTGGTTTTGCGAGAAATAAGACGACATTATATAAGAGAGTGCTGCTGATGGAAAGAAAACTGGATAAATGGATCAACATGGTAAAGAGAAGGGATGAGGAAGAAGAGCAGAATAGAGAATTCCACAGCGACCTGAGAAATAGGATAAAACGACTAGAGGAAAATGAGAAGAAATTGATTAAGGAAAATGAGGAGCTAAAGGAAAAAGTTGCAAAGTACGAAAAATCAATGAAGGAAGGTTTGGGAGTGGTAAGAAAGGAAAATGAAAACCTGAAGGAATTGGTAAACAGAGAAGAACATAGAGTTAGAGAAGAGGTGAAGACGTGGAGAGTGGAGAATGAAAAAGCAAATGTAAGCCTAAGAGAAGTAATAGAACAGCAAATGAAAGAAGATAAGGAAGACGTGGAGAAAGAGGTAGTCAAGGCCTTAAAGAAAAATGAAGAATTAGTGAGAGAAGTAGCGGACAAAAAAAGAAGTGTTGTTATTTTTGGGATGAAAGAAAAGAATATAACATATAAACCAAAAAGGGATAAAGAGGAACTGAAATCAGTCAAAGACCTGCTCAAGAACCTAAATGATGCAGAAAGGCAGAGTATCGAGGAGGAAGTAGACGAGATTTATTGAATGGGTCCATTTATTGAAGGGAAGACAAGACCAGTTAAGTTAAAACTAAAATCACAAAAAGCAGCCGAACACATACTATATAGAACAACTAAACTAAAAGAAATAGAAGGATGTAAGGATATATATATAAAGAAAAATAGAAGTGAAGAAGAAAGGAAGAAATGGAATGAACTACTGGCAGAGACAAAAGTAAAAAATAACGCAAGATCTGAGGAAGAAAAAGAAACATTTTTTTGGAGAATTTCGGGGGAGCGAATCAAGAAATGGTTCATAAGGGAGAAGAGAAAGGGGAGCAAAAACTAGATAAGAAAGATACAGAGAGGGGAATAAGAATAATGTACACAAATGTAGATGGGTTGATCTCTAGTAAAATAGAGCTGCAAGATTATCTAAAAGAGAGGGATCCCATGATAGTTTGCCTCACTGAAACTAAACTAAAAGAAAACATCCAAATTGAGTTAGATGGAAGATACAATGTGTGGAGGAAGGATAGAATGGGCAAAGGTGGAGGAGGAGTGGTGATCATGATATAGAAAGAGTTATCAGTAAAATCAATAGAATATGGAGAAGGAAAAGCAGAGATAGTGAGTGTAAAGAATAGAGAAAGGATGACGATTGCAGTAACATATGTACCACCAAAAACTACATCATGGAGTAAAGAAGGTTATGAAAACATGATTGATGACACCATACAGAGTTTGAGGAGATTACTTAAGGCAAACAAAGGAGTAATACTAGTTGGCGATTTCAATTGTAAAGAGGTTGACTGGGAGAGGTTTGAGAGCAATGGTAGTGATGTGGCATTTTTTTTTTTTTTTTTTTTTTTTTTTTTTTTTACAGCAAAGGAGACAGCTCAAGGGCACAAAAAAGTAAACATTAATAAAAAAAAAAGCCCGCTACTCGCTGCTCCTAAAAAGAATCCAAAGAGGTGGCCGAAAGATAAGTCAGTTTCGGGAGGAGAGGTGTCCTGATACCCTCCTCTTGAAAGAGTTCAAGTCGTAGGCAGGAGGAAATACAGATGAAGGAAGATTCTTAAATTTAATGATGGAAAATTTGATGATACAAAGGGTGAAGGAAAGCACTAGATATAGAAGAGATGACGAACCGGCAAGACTGGATTTGGTGTTGACAAGAGAAATTCACGTGAAGGATGAATTGAGGTATGATTGCCCCCTGGGAAAAAGTGATCACATGCTCATAGAGATGGAAATGGAGGAGGGAGAAAGGGAACAAGATGAGACTTATAGAAGCGATAGATTAAACTATAGGAAAGCAGGGGTGGAAAACCTCAAGAAGTTTTTTGGTGAAATGGATTGGAAAGAGTTAATGAGTACAAGCGAAGTTCAAGGAAAGTATGATATTTTCATGAAGGCGTACAACACAGGTGTTATGAAGTTTGTACCAAAATACAGACCAAGGGAGAGGGCTAAAAAGGACTGGTTTAATGCAAGATGTGCAAAGGCAAAAGAAAAGAGAGACAAAGCGACGTCAAGATTAAAAAGAAACAAAAATCAAAGAAACAAAGAAGACTTTAAGGCAGCGAGAAATGAGTACGTGAGAGTGAGAAAGGAAGAAGAGAAACGATATGAAAAGTGTTAAGAACAACCTAAACTATTTTATAGATTTATAAATGGAAAAATTAAATCAAGAGAAACATTTGAAAGACTGACTGAAGAGAATGTAGAGATCGAGGATCCCAAAGGCATGGCGGAATTATTTAACAAAAAATTCCAGCAAGTGTTTACCAAAGAATCATTATTTAATGAACCACAAGAAAACAACTTAGATGTATATATGGAAGAGGTCAAAATAGATAAAGAGGAGATAAAAAACTATTGGGGGAATTGGAAGAAGGGAAGGCTGTAGGACTAGATGGAGTTTCAGGTTTTATACTTAAAGAGTGCAGAAATGAGCTAGTTGGCCCGATATATGACATCATTAGGTGCTCAATAAAAACTGGCACGGTGCCTAGGGAGCGGAAGAGGGCAGAAGTGGTACCTATATACAAAAGTGGAAAAAAGGAAGAACCCCTAAATTACAGACTGGTGTCTCTGACCAGCGTAGTATGTAAAATATGTGAGAAATAAATAAAAGAACAATGGATGAGATTTCTAGAACATAATCTAATCACAAACAATCAATATGGGTTTAGGAAAGGCCGCTCATATGTGACAAACTTGCTGAGCTTTTACTCAAGAGTGACGGACAAATTACAGGAAAGAGACGGATGGGTGGATTGCATTTACCTAGACTTAATGAAGGCATTTGACAAAGTTCCCCATTCAAGACTGATGTGGAAACTAGAAAATAAAGGAGGATTGAGAGGGAAAATGAAGTGCTGGATGGAAAGCTACTTAAGAGGAAGAGAGATGAGAACCGTGGTTAAGGACACTTGATCGGAATGGAGAACAGTGGAAAGTGGAGTGCCCCAGGGGTCAGTTTTAGCACCAGTACTCTTCCTAGTCTATATTAATGATATGCCAGAGGGAATAAACAGCTACATGAGCCTGCTCGCGGATGATGCTAAACTGCAAAGACATATAAGAAACAGTGAAGACTGCAAGGAGCTGCAAGAAGACCTAAACAAGATTTGGAAATGGAGTCAGAAATGGGAGATGAAATTCAACGTGAAGAAATGTCATGTTATGGAAATGGGAAAAAGTGTAGAAAGACCAAAATGGACTTATAAAATGGGAGATGGTTAAATATTAAAGAAAATAAATGAAGAGAGAGACCTGGGAGTAATAATGCAAGATTATATGCAACCAGGAAGTCATATAAATCGGATCTTTGGTGATACATATAACATGGTGAGAAATATAGGCATAGCATTCCACTACATGGACAAAGAAATGATGAAAAAATTAGTAACTACTATGATCAGACCTAAACTAGAATACGTGGAAACAGTGTGGTCTCCACATATGAAGAAACACATAATAAAACTAGAAAGAATACAGAGGATGGCAACAAAAATGGTTCCAGAACTGGAGGGACTGACATATGAAGAGAGACTAAAGGAAATGGACTTGCCAACACTAGGACAAAGAAGAGAAAGAGGAGACCTAATACAAATATAGAGGCTATTGAGTAAAATGGAAGAAGTAGATAACGAGAAATTGCTACTAAGAGAGGAACCTTCCAGCAGAAATACTAGAGGACATAGTAAAAAGTTGAGGAAAGGAAGATGCTCAAGAGACATAGAGAAATATAGCTTCCCACAAAGAAATATAGAGGTTTGGAACAGACTAAGTGAAGAAATAGTATCGGCGAAGAGTGTGCAGAGCTTCAAGGAAAAGTTGGATAATTGTAGATACGGAGACGGGACCACACGAGCGTAAGCCCAGGCCCTGTAAAATTACAACTAGGTAAATACACACACACACACACACACACACACACTCTCTCTCTCTCTCTCTCTCTCTCTCTCTGTGTGTGTGTGTGTGTGTGTGTGTGTAAAGAAGTATGTTCAGGCTGACTATTGGAGCTACTTACAATCAGGGTTGGCAATGATTAAATCATTGATTTTTTTACTAAAAAAATCATGATTTTTTTGATTTTTTTGATTTTTTTGATTTTTTTACTAAAAAGTATTCCATAAGTTAAATGATGTGCTCCAAGGATGGTAAAGTAAAACAACCTATTATTCATTTATTCCCTTCATGGTATATACCAGTAAATAAATAAATAAATTAAATAAAAAATAAATAAAATAAAATAAAATAACGAAAAAAAATTAAAGTAATCCTACATTAAGTTTATTCACTCAGAGGCTTTCTGTGATGACCCTAGTTATGGTTTTTGTAAATGAAAACGAGTTTTGCAGCTTTCTCTATCCCTAACCTATTTCTAAGCTTAGAATGAACAAGACCAAATGAAGAAAAAATCCTCTCCACCCCAGAACTTGAGGCTGTTGTTGTAAATAATTTCCTAACCAAATCAGAAAAATAATTTTTGTCTTCAACAATCTTGCCCAAAGAAAGCCACCATGCAAGTGGTCCAGCATTAAGTGAATGAGCAGAAAACATGTATGGCTGAAATGGAGGAAGTTCTGCCTTATATATCATTATAAGAGAGAGTGCTGAAGGGCAATTTTCATTGATCCAATTCATTCCCATGTTTTCCTCCTCCATAGTTAGTTTTTTTCCCTTGTAAGCTGGATGTAGTATATTTGCTAAATAGTGAACAGGGGTGAGGCTAGTTTCATTCGTTTCATGAAATGATCTTCAATGACAGCACTATCACCTGACCGAACTGATTCCTCTGCAAGCTTATTCTGTAAATCTTTCCACACCTCAGTAGCTTCTCCTATGTCACATCTGTCCCTCTGAACTTTATCAAGTGCTATGGCAATGAGCTTCAGAATTTTCAGCATATCTTCTGCAGATCTTTTAATGTATGTGTCCATCACCTTCCTTATAATAACTGGATCCAGTTGGTTTCTTTTTTCACCATCACACACAGATACTAATATTGGCCAGTTGTTTAGGTAACCTTCTAAGCAATCAGACAGTGTATTCCACCGTACGTCTTGAGGCACGATGAGGGTTGAACCTCCTGCGGCTTTGTATGCTGCTGAGGCTGTGTGGTTGTTCAAAGTATTTAACAATCTTCACAATATGTTCTTTAATGTTACCAATTTCTAAATCTTTTGCTAGCACTGACTGTGACTGACCAACTGGTGGAAAATACATGTACTGTACTGAGCTCAGGGAGTTCTCTTGCTCTAATGTTGCCAACTTGCCATATGTTTTTTACTAGGTAAAAATCAGCCTCCTTTAGTCTTTACTAACTTGGGATTCAATGTATCATAATAATAACCAAGGTTAGCAACCAAACAGTAACAGAATAAAAGTAGATATTCTTCTGTGTGGTAATAATATAAAATGCTGTCATGAAAATAACTTCAGGCAACTCTGTCTGTCCTAAACCTGGTCCTGTACCAACTACAAACAAG
The DNA here is from genome assembly GCF_024679095.1 of Eriocheir sinensis. Lineage (NCBI taxonomy): Eukaryota > Metazoa > Arthropoda > Malacostraca > Decapoda > Varunidae > Eriocheir > Eriocheir sinensis. Next base: position 2,851,002 of record NC_066561.1, read on the forward strand.
TATTGAACACGTATGTATCAGGATCCTTGACTGTGCTCACACTTACACGCCCTAAACTCAAACTTAAAGTAACCTATGGAGATTTTCAAATCACTCAGTAGGATATATATATATATATTTATTTATTTATTTATACAGTATATATATATATATATATATATATATATATTTATTTATACACTATATATATATATATATATATATATATATATATATATATATATATATATATATATATATATATATATATATATATATATATATATATATATATATATATATATATATATATATATATATATATATATATATATATATATATATATATATATATATATATATATATATATATATATATATATATATATATATATATATATATATATATATATATATATATATATATATATATATATATATATATATATATATATATATATATATATTTTAATAAAAAAATCAAAAAAATCAAATAAATCAAATAAATCAAAAAAATCAATGATTTTTTGATTTTTTTGATTTTTTTAAAAAAATATAAAAAATCACCAACCCTGCTTACAATGTTTATGTGTGGGTGTGGATACAGAGTGTAGGGATGTGAGGATTAATGTTAAACTTTCTTGCAGCTCTTGTTGAACTACCTTGAAAAAGAGCACTTGGATAAAAAGAAGGCACCATACAGAACAAAAGGATGGAAACTGGAGAATATGAAGGTAGTGTATATAAAATTATTATTCTGTGATATATTTGATTTTCATTATAGTACAAGTTTTTTACTCAGTCCAGGTCTCTTGGCCATCATCGTGGCTCTCTAGGTACAGGTCTCCTGGCCACTACCATGGCAGGTTATTCAATGAGATTCAAAACCTTGGTTGGTAGCTGGGGAGTGATGGGAGAATAATAGCCACTCCCCAGACACCCTCTGCTTCCATCAGACACACAGATCGGAAGATTTTAACGTCCACAGTCTGGAAAGAGCCATGCTGGGAGAGTGTGGGGATGCATGAGGTGGTTTAACTCTAGCGTTTATATGGTGAAATTTTTCATTTTCTGAATATTACAGTTCATTTAGAGGTAGAATATTGCATAATATACTTTGATTACTCTGCAGAATGCATTGCATGTGTTTAGTGGTTTTGTTGATAAATCTCTATTATAAAATTTGGTCACTCAAGAGAACCCCCCCCACCCCACCCCCACCCCCAGACTACAGTATCCTCTCGACTTTCGCACTATCCAAGTTTCGCGATCCTTGAGTTTCACGGTTAGTCCTAAATTCTTACCATCCCGACTTTCGCGCATTATCACCCCGAGTTTCGTGCTGCTTTGACATGTACAGGTCACGTCTACTTACCATCGGCGTCACACACGCTACCTTAAAAGGTAGTATCACACTGGATGTTTTCCTCCAAACATTGTGGCTATGACAAGTGAGAGAGAGAGAGACTTATTAACACGTTAACCGCATTTGAACTTCCCGCCACCTCCTCCCTGTTGCGTTTGGTTCAACTCGGCGCAGCCTCAATACCACGTGAGCCCCCGACTCGAGAGGAGGTGTGCATGGGCGTCCGCAGAAAAAAATGCAGGGGGGGGCAATGTTGTCCTGACTCCTGAGATTGCTGTCCTGGGGAGGGTCCGAGGGAGGTGTCCCTCCCCGTTGGAAAAATTTTGCTCCCAGGAAAGAGCTTAGATGCAAAATGGTGGCACTTTTTCATCTGACAGAGTAGCTCAGTTACATTTTCTCCGGTAGAGAAAATTGAAGAAAAACAAATATTTCGGAAAAATTATTTTACAACAACTACATTATTCTATCAATTAAGAATTAACTCTACATGAACCAATCAGACTGGGAGATGTTCAGAGCTCAGGCATGTCTGATACAAACAGGCATCGACATAGAAGTAACAGAGTCTGTTCTTTCATTTTATTTCATTAACAAAACTCATGCTAATTTTCAGCTAAACTAGCTTATGGATTTTAATTAAATTTTACATAGGCTCCTTTGGAGCATGTTACATCCTAATACTAATAGGAGCAGTGTTTCTTCGTGCGTGGCTGCGTGGCTGCGTGAACTGGTGAGAAATGTTTATGTTCTTTTATTCATTTTGTATTTTCCATGTAATTTTTTCAATTTTTTTATTTTCCAGGGGGGGGCAAATGCCCCCCCTTGCCCCCCCCTGCGGACGCCCATGGAGGTGTGTAGCTTCACTCTGGTTATGAGCCCCTCTCGTGAGAGGTGAGATAGAGAGAATGAAAACAAGGAGAAAGGAGAAGGGTGTGGGGAGGGAGGGTCAGAAAGGAGAGTCAGGTCAGGGCTTTGGTCAGGACATGACCTGACTCAGGTCAGGTCATGTCCATACCTGTCACACACACACAAAAGGTGAAATGAGAAGGATGTGAGGAGGATGAGGTAGAAAGGAGAGTCAGATCAGGGCTTTGGTCAAAACATGACCTGACTCAGGTCAGGTCATGTCCTGACTTGTCTCACACAAACACACACACAGAAGGGAAATGAAAATGGTGAGGGGAGGGAGGGGCAGAAAGGAGAGTCAGATCAGGGCTTTAGTCAGGATATGACCTGACTCAGGTCAAGACATGACCTGACTCTCCCTTGTGCCCCTCCCTCCCCACACCCTTCTCATTTCCCTCTCTGTGTGTGTGTCATGACATAACCTGACTCTCCCTTCTGCCCCTCCCCCCAACACCCTTCTAATTTCCCCTTATGTGTGTGACGCACACCCAGAAAAGTTGCCAGTTGCCCAAGCTGCCGCCAACGCGGTGGGAAGAAAAAGGGCGACAACTCACTCCTGGATGGGCGTACAGGCATTGTCAGTAGCCATAATGGTTAGAGGAAAATGGCCAGTGTGACACCGCCTTAAGGCAGTGAGGCCACTGATTGGGTGAGTGCCGGCGATGACGTCATCGGACTCCCAGCAAATCACAAGCATGTTTTCAGAGCTCAGCCAATCATAAGGCTTCATCTGTGGCTTTAAAAAGACCCGTTCTCTCTTCCTGTTTTCTTCCTTTTTTCAAGGTACGTATTTTGAGATAACAAGGGAGTAAAGGAGGAAAAAAAGTGAGCTTCCGGGGGCAGCATGAGCCAATTGTAATGGCGCCACTATAAACAGTTGCCTGCGCCATGACGGGCTCGGGGCCGACCATCACGCCCAGATGAATAGTCTACCGGCACCAAAGGCCACATGTAAAAAAAAATAATAATAAATAAAAATCTCCACAGGTCGGAACAAATAAGCACTTTTTCAGTGTTTTCAATACCTCGAGTTTAGTGCTATACCTTCAGAACAAAGCGAGCCCAAAACTCAAGAGGGTACTGTACAACCTCACACCTTTCTCCTCCATTTTGAATCTGCCTTCTTGATTATTGTCCACCCTTCTACTTCCACCTCTTCCCTCACCCTCCTGCCACATGCAGCTGCTGTGTGTCATGTTGGCGTGACCAGAAGAGATTTTTTTGTAATACGTTTCTCAGTTTGCAATATACATTTGTGAATTGCTGTTATGGACAATACATTTACAGACCTGGTACACACCAAGTAACCTGCCATCCACTGAGACACCAACACCCACTTGCTACCTTACACCTCATGCAATGCAACTTCCCATCAGTTTTACAGTACTTGTATGGTTGTTCATTTTGTAAACAGAACATAAGAACATAGGGAGACTGCAAGAGGCTGAATGGCCTATACAAGGCAGCTCCAGATTCCCTCCCACTACCATCTGTCATCCTCGTCCATGTAGCTATCCAGTCTACTCTTAAAACAAGCTATCGTCCCTGCACTCACTATGTGATTGCTGAGTCTATTCCATTCCCCCACCACCCTATTACTAAACCAATGCTTGCCTATTTCCCTCCTAAATTTATACTTTTCTAATTTGAATCCATTACTGTGTGTTCTATCCTGCTGGCTAATTCTCAGTACTTTACTTATATCACCTTTGTTGTAACCCTTGACCCATTTGAATACGTCTATCAGATCTCCCCGCACTCTTCATCTTTCTAGTGAATGTAAGTTGAGATGTTTCAGCCTATCTTGATATGGGAGGTTCCTAAGTCCCTGAATCATCTTGGTCATCTTCCTCTGAACTGATTCTAGCAAGTTGATGTCTATTCCGTAGTGTGGGCACCAAAACTGGACAGCATAATCTAAGTTTGGCCTAACTATTGCTAAATAGAGTCTGAGGATGACCTCTGCACTTTTGTTGGTTACCGTCCTGTTAATAAAGCCTAATACCATGTTAGCCCAATTCCTTGCACTAATACATTGGTTCCTTAGTTTTAGGTCAGAGTTCACTAACTCTCCTAAATCCCTTTCACACTCAGCTCTACCTATCGCTGTGGAGTCTAAGCTATACCTGTGTAATGGGTTGCGTGTTCCTACACTTAGTACGCTACACTTGGTGATGTTAAAATTCATCTGCCATTTCTCTGTCCAAGATGACAGTTTTTTTAGGTCCTCCTGCAGTGCTCTATCATCCTTCCTTGTCCTAATAGTGCGTCCTATTTTGGTGTCATCCGCAAATTTACCTATGTCACTGGTTATCCCATTGTCTATGTCATTGATGTAGATAATGAATAAAAGCCACCCTAAAATTGAACCTAGAGGACCCCCACTGGTAACATTACCCCATTCGGATTTTTTACCGTTAATGTTAACCCTCTGTTTCCTGTCACTAATCCACGCCCTAATACAATCATAAACCTTCCCTCCTATTCCATGAGCCCTGACTTTATTTAACAGTCTCTGGTGAGGTACCTTGTCAAAGGCCTTACTAAAATCAAGATAAACTACATCGTAACTCATCATTGTCAGCTGCCTCGTATACTCTATTGTAAAAGGATAAAAGATTAGTAAGGCACGACTTTCCTTTAATAAACCCATGCTGTGAGTCATTAATTAAATTATGTCTGTCAATATGGTCCCTAATACTATCTGCTATTATTGACTCAAGCATTTTACCTATAACTGATGTCAAACTGATCGACCTATGGTTTTCCATGGAAGATTTGTCTCCCTTCTTAAATATTGGAATAACGTGTGCCTGCCTCCATGAAACAGGCACCACCCCTGTGTCTAGCGACTTCCTAAAAACTTTTGCTAGCTGCCCACTGATTTCAGATTTACATTCTTTTAATACCCTGGGGAAAATTTCATCTGGCCCTGGCACCTTAGTAACTTAGAGTCTATCTATCTGTCTAATCACGACCTCCCTACTTACGTTGATGTTGGTCAATCCTTCTACCTCTTCACCCCTGTAGATCTGTTCTCCCTGAGGTGTAGAGGTATTTTTCATATTTAAAATAATAGTAGTATATTTGTATTCCATCAGCCCTGAGACAAGTTTTTACGTCTACTTACAGGATATTCCGGAGCAGATGAATGGCTCAGACTGTGGAGTTTTTGCCTGTCAGTTTGCTGAGCACAAATCCCGCCAAGCACAAATGGCCTTTGATCAGGAAGATATGCCATACTTCAGGAGGAGGATGGTGTATGAGATAATCAATTCAATATTGCTTGAATGAAAGAAGCAGTAATAATATAGGGCCGCTTTTCACAGTCATCTGGTGCGCACTATAACCAAAGGCCCTACCATCCTGGTAACAGACATTACCATCGCCTCAATCCGCTTTCACAGTTGTTTTCGTGGTATCAGCGACTACCAACGTGGTGACGATCATGAAGAGAGAAAGACGCGTGATTCGGCAGTGTTGGTATGCTGGAGCGGCGGGACACGTCAACATTACATCAGCTAAGGGGAGGATTATGAAGGATAAATATGAAAAATAAACGTACAGAAAGTAAACATGAAGAATAAATATAAAGAAGAACTGTGAAGAATAAATATGATGAAAAAATGTGTAGTGTCTTGCTAATACACTGCTCAAATCTTGTGTTAGCCTAATATTTCCTAGGCGGGAAAGGTGAAATAATGGTGACAATTATTTACGTTCAATTCTTTAGCAGATGTCAGCAAGACAGACTCTTCACCTATATTCATTACATTTGTTCATTATTCACACTTATTTAGCAGACTTCCCATTTATTATTTACATAATAGGGCTGATTTCATTATATGTATGGCCTATGCATACATATGTCTAGAATTATACAAGAGTTCGACCAATAAGGCATAACAGGTGAATAATGGTGACAAGTATTAAAGTCCTCCCTTCTCCTTTGTTGTGTAACAATAAACCATCAGTCAATCAAACTGAAATTCTCAGCAGGACGTCTACTGGTCAGCAGGTGAAGTGAGTTCATGACATTCAAATTCTTTTAAATTTTTTCTCATATTACCATTGAAGCCGTGCAACGTGTTGCTGTATTGTGTAATATTTTTTTACATCTATATACATTGAAATTGTATAAGGACTTGAGAGTAAGAATTTGTTATTGACTAATTAATTGTATTGATTAGCTCCATTGGGGAGCCCCCCCAGCTACCAAAGCTCCATTACCAGAGGTTCCAATTTCTGGTACTGATGCAAACAGCGCCACGAAAGACGACTGTGAAAGCAGATTTCATGTTGGTAACGGCAGTCGCCGCTCATTGGTAACGATCAGTACAAACGAAAGTGACTGTGAAAGTGGCCCATAGACATAACTTATTTTGGACTTTCTTGTAATCTTGAAGAAGAGAATTGTTGGGCTGTGGTTCACATTCACCAAGTTTTCATGGTGTATAGTGTCTTACAAAATTATTTTTGAACTGATGCTTGGCCTCAAATTGACTCATTTTGGTTTACATGTATGTACTGCGCGACATTACATTGATATTTATCCCTCATGAAACCAAAGATAACTGCTATGACTTCATACTCCCTCTATCCTCTGACAGTCATCAGTGAGCCTTCTTCCCTTACTGCCCATTAACCCCTTCACTCCAGCGACTCCGACGTTGGTGTCCGATGGCGTCACCGTATGGAAAGGGTTAGTCCTCTTCTAAAGCTCTTAACCCCTTCACTCCGGCGACACCGACGTTGGCGTTCGCCGGCGTCGCCGTATGGAAAGGGTTAGTCCTATTCTAAAGCTCTTAATCCTCTTCCATTTCCTCTTAATCCTCTTCTAAACCTCTTAAGAGGAAATGAAAGAGGATTAAGAGGAATTTAGAGGAGGATTGAGAGGTTTAGAAGAGGATTAATCCTCTTCCATTTCCTCATGACCCTTTCCATACTGTGACGCCGACGTCTGCGTCATGGATGGAAAGGGTTAAGCCTCAGCACTCTTGGTGTGTTATCAGATGGACTTGATATTTCCATCTTGCAGCCTTTCATCCAGCAGTGTGCTGGTCAATTGTTAATTTTACTCATAGCCTTTATATTATGAAAGTTGTGACAGCAAAACCATGATATAATTATATATTTAGTCATGTGACTTTCTTTTCTCTACCTTCTGATTTGCCCTATACTCTTTTGTCATAAATTCTAACCCTAATGTTGTCTACTCTACTATCAGCCAAACTTTAGCAACTTCTGTCAAGAGGAGCTTTAGCTGGCAGCATGAACCAAGCAAAAGAAATTGAAAGAAATGTCACTTATGAAATCTGCCAAAGTCACTACAGGTTTGTGCCAACTACCACCACTTTCAGAAAGAAAAAAGCCTACTGTTGCTGTGGGCGTGCACATAACAAGAAAATACTATATGAGAAGTACAGAACAATGAGAAGTTTTACTACACTAGACCTGAGAATATTGCTGATAAGCGTGAGGCAATAAGGAAATCGAGATACAGTGTTTCATGAAAGTAGTCCATTCAACTGAGCTTGCAGTCTGGGGACACATGTTTCAGGGCTCCCTCAAGGAAGCCTGTGGGCTCCTAAAGAACCATAGCCATCAACCACCCAGCAGCTGGTCCAGCTTGTGGGTCTTGAGAGACTGAAAGTACTTGATGAAGTTTGCATTCCTGTGTCCCAGCAAGAACACATCCAAAGCAAGGATCTGGGATTGCTAGTACCGGTGTGGCGTCCAAATCCATCCGACTGTCCAAACTATACATTCGGGTCTGATCTGCGCATGCTTAACTCCTAAAGGACAGGAGGCGGCCATAGCCACTTTCCCGGGCGAGGACCAGCAGAGGCAGTTATAACAGCCTTGCTACTTTTATGCTAAATTTAGCTACTTTTCGCTAATTTTTGTAATTCACTCATTGGGAACTCTACCCGAGAGTTAGTTCGGCTACTCAGTCAGTTTCTGGCTCTGCTCTAACTATGGCATTAAGCAGTGACATTGACTCCGACGAGTCCGATTTTCTGCTCACACCCTCCCGCCTTCGGACCTTAACGCCACGCGTATTACCTGCCTGCTAACCACACACAATAGGGGCTGTATTGCGTGGAGGGAGATTATATTATAGTCTAGCTTGCGTAAATAGAGCTCGGGGCACCCGTTTTCATTATGACCTAGCCATGGCCAAGCAGCCAAAACGGACGCACTAAAGGCAATAGGCCGTTCCCGCCAAAATTCTCCTCTTCAACTCGCTGTCTCTCCATAACCACGGCATGTAGAGACTTCTGGATGGCATCATTAGAAAGAGGAAGACTTAATAATGAGGACAAAATCTGTTTCATTTGCTCATTCATTGTAGGTTAAGAGTAAGGAGTGTGTGAATACAGGCTATTTTCAGTGTTAAGCGCTGGAGGGCTGGTCCTGGCAGCAACACGATTACCACTTCTGCCGCCCCCAGAGGGGTTAATAAGCCTGCTGTTCAGGTGTCTGCTTCTCGTCACTGGCGTGGTGGGGATGTGGGTGATGTGATTATGGGTTTTATTAGAACAAAATTAACATCGTGAAATTTAAACACCCCTCTCACAGACTTCCAGGTGGGTTTTACAGAAAAAAGATCATCTGACAATCTCTTCCTACTGAGCTACTGTACTGAAGATTGCTACAAATCTAAGACAGCCTTATATTTAATATCGATTGTCTTCAGAAAAGCCTTTGACTCAGTGGATAGGCAAAAACTTAGAGAAATTCTTCTAACATATAACACAGAAATAAAAATAGTAGGTGCAATAATATCCATTTACAGTGGTGCCAACACAAAACTTTTCCTCAATGAAGGACAAGCCAAATTGGAAGTCATATCAGGTATCAGGCAGGGATATAACGGTTCAACAGCGCTCTTCCTGCTTGTAACTTTCTACATTATGCAGAAATTAAAGGATAAAAATGTCAGATAAGATGAAAGTTGCAGGCGAGAAGAAATGGAGACAAAGTCAACTCTGTCTATCTATAGAGCACTTAAAACTAGCATTGCAGAGGAAAAATGGATTGAACACTGTGAGAGTTCATGTATTATGTTAAAGGCATGTACTAACACATTTAAACTGAACTGGAGAAACAGATTCAAAGGTGAAGAGGTAAGATGCACAGTCTGTGGACATGAATTAGAGTATTTAAAACAGTTTTTGTTATACTGCAGAGGATACAGTAAAATTAGAGAAAGTCACCCAACACTAGCTCAACCATACCAAGAAAACAAGGTGGACATTGTAGATGAACTACTGTTATTTAACCTGGTAGCAGTGGAGATCATGTTTCTTAATGGTCCATCTAAGCGAGAAAAATGAGAAAAAATCATCACTCGCACAAACCATTTCATAATATATATCAAAGCATTTGTGATCAGCAGAGCTGGGATTCTGTAGAAAAAATCTACCACCGGTATCGGTAGTCGGTAGCGAGCCGCGTCCAATCGGTATCGGTAGATCGGTAGATTTTTCAGAAATCTACCGATCGGTATAGATTCGGTATCGGTAGATTAAAAAACTCTATAATTATATAATAAAAAAATGCTTTTAAAGGCCCATAACACACTTTTTAAGTTATTTCTCTCTTATTTCGGTTAACTTAAGAATATAAGTAAATTAGAGTCTTTTAATACCTTTTTTAAGTTCAAAAATACATAACTTATTTAATAAATGAATTTCTCCCTCAAAAAATAAACATCAAACTGAAAAAAAGTTCGTAACAATATGATTAAATAGTTCACTGACTTGATCAAAACTTTTTTAATGTAAAATAAAGTTTAAAAAAGGAAAATCACTTGAAAAGTTAAAAGCACAAAACGATTAAGTGCTGCTGCCGCGGCGGGTGGACTTAAAAACACTGCCACTTAAAACACTAGGCGATGAGGCTGAGCACGTTGTCGAGAGCGTAGGAGCTAGAGCGTAGGTGTAGGCTACTCGCGTCGGCAGGCCAAACAAGAGGGGCTCCCGCCAAAACTTTTGGCGGGAGCGACGGGCCAAATTTGTGGCTTTACCGTGTAGTAGCGACGGGCCAAATTTGTGGCTTTACCGTGTAGTAGCGACGGGCCAAATTTGTTCCATGATTTAAACCTCCCAAAATAGATGATACATAATCTGATAACAAATGCTTTGATATATATTATGAAATGGTTTATGTGAGTGATAGTCTTTTCTCATTTTTCTCGCTTAAAGGGACCATTAAGAAACGTGATCCTCGCTGCTGCCACCACCGGGTTAAAAGAGTTAGATCCTGATGTTTCTTGGCAACAGTTAGGCGTCAGAAACCGGTAAATACCACACTCTGAGTACGACAATCTGGCTACGGTGGGGAGGATGCCGACAGACCGACGATCAGCTTACGTCAGCCTAGCCCAGCAAGTCGGTCTGTCTACGAGGACTGGTGTGTCTCTGTGTACAGGTGGAAGGCGTGAGCGTGGGTTCCCTTTGTTTGCCGCAAGACGAGAGTGCTCACAGCGGAAAGCCATGGGAAGAGAGCCTCAGTTAGGGCTGCGGCCACCTTGAGCTAAGAAAAATAAGGAACACAACATCCCACCTCCATTACAGAACCAATACATGTTTTAACCCCTAAAGGTCGGCAGGTTTGAGCTTGTACAAGTTTTCTGCCCCACCCGCCCGCTACACTACAGTACGGCTAGCGAGTGGAAAGCCGCCGATTTTCACTAAATACACATTGCCTGCCTATCTAGATATTGGCAATGTAATATATTCGTACTGAGCGAGTCCACA